>NW_003299090.1:132052-176048 GCF_000151645.1 Tuber melanosporum | reverse complement strand
AAAGCTGCCCGATTCCGAAAGTACCACTACTGCTTTGAAGCGACGACGCAAACATGTCTCTATTCCATCAGGTGATATGCTCATGGTTCATTGAAACATGTTCATTACCAATGTTGGATGCAGCAAGAAATTACAACCTCGATGGCGAGGACCTTTCAAAGTCTTATCATTAGA
The DNA here is from genome assembly GCF_000151645.1 of Tuber melanosporum. Lineage (NCBI taxonomy): Eukaryota > Fungi > Ascomycota > Pezizomycetes > Pezizales > Tuberaceae > Tuber > Tuber melanosporum. Next base: position 175,874 of record NW_003299090.1, on the reverse strand, counting down.
CCAGCTTACAGAAAACTACACTGTCCAGATTGATGGACACATGTATCGCTGCAATACTGCAGTCTTCCACGCCTCTGCTATCAAGCAATTCCACACAAATGACGACTCTAAGTTCCATGGAAGAACCTACTCTCGACCTACACCTATCATCATGGATAAGAAAGATGAATGGGAAGTTGAAGAAATCAGAGACCACCACCTGTGGCATGGAAATGATCAGTTCCTGGTCCAAGGGAAAGGATACCCAACGAGCGAAAACAGCTGGGAACCGCTAGAAGGACTAGATCATGTTCTGGATATGGTAAACGAATGGTGGAAAAACAACATGCCAAACGAATCCCTCCCTCTAACAATCAATTACATCACCATGTGCTGGACACCTACGATGCCAGAGACTGAGCGATGGCATGTGGAACTCGAAACTAGGGATGGACTTTGGGCACCATACTTTGAATCGGAATTCGAAAGCAGTGATGAGGAAAATCAGGCTATGGAGCAGGCTCTCGACAACCTTATCTGATCACCATTCACAATCCGAATACTATAACGATGTCAAACTATGTGGAACTCAATGTGAGGCTGCTACAACAGATTGTTGGACTGTTGTTGAACCGCTATGTTATCCAACTGGAAGATTACTTCGAAATCCTCTGGATAGATTACTGTCCTGATTGTGACCACGCTTGGGTTGATACACAGCGCGAATCTGGTATTCGTGATTACTGTGACCTGCATTTCTTGGAGTGTAATGGTTTTCTTAGGATTTCTTCTTGTCCCTGGTGTGACACTTACGATGAACAGCTCATAGCGGAAACTGAAGCCTTTCGTTTCTCAGACTCCGCTTTTGATGATTATTAGTTTTGTTTGTTTAAATAGTTGTTTTGTTTTGGGGAATGTAACTGGTACGGGTACTCGGGTATTGGTTTTGTTTTATGTTTTGTTTTAAGTATCGCTTTGATACTTGGTTTGTTTTAAGTATCGTTTGATAATTGGTTTTATTTTATGTTTTGTTTTAAGTATCGCTTTGATACTTGGTTTGTTTTAAGTATCGTTTGATACTTGGTTTTATTTTATGTTTTGTTTTAAGTATCGCTTTGATACTTGGTTTGTTTTAAGCATCGTTTGATACTTGGTTTTATTTTATGTTTTGTTTTAAGTATCGCTTTGATACTTGGTTTGTTTTAAGCATCGTTTGATACTTGGTTTTATTTTATGTTTTGTTTTAAGTATCGCTTTGATACTTGGTTTTATTTTATGTTTTGTTTTAAGTATCGCTTTGATACTTGGTTTGTTTTAAGTATCGTGTGATACTTGGTTTGTTTTATGTTTTGTTTTAAATACCACTTTGATACTTGGTTTGTTTTAAGTATCGTGTGATACTTAGTTTTGTTTTATGTTTTGTTTTAAGTATCGCTTTGATACTTAATTAGTTTCACCAAAGTGTATTGATTGATCCCTTTGATTAGTTTCATTCATGCTAGATATGAACAGATTTGTGTATTTAAAGACCGCCAGTTTCTACAATAGAAAAGGCAGACTTCGACAGACAGTATTTCAATATACTTGGTTGAACCGTTACTTCTTTGTTCCTCAGTATACCCTCCAAGCCTCCTTTAGTTCTCAGCTCTCGCCTCCTCTCTGGAAGAGCAGGCCACCTGCCAACTATCGTATCTATTACCGATAATGTGATTAGTACCCTGCGTACACATTACAAAGAGAAAGAATTGCAGGGAAAGGAAGTACTGGTGATAGCCATCGATGGTTCTTGTTCGCAGGAGGTGTTGCCAGAGCTATCTTCGCTTTATCTTGTACAGTCATAAACTAGAGGACTTTCCGTCAGTTCTTTATTCTCATATAGGTGGGAGAGAGCATCAGCTAAATGGTTCATTCTTCCTGAGGTATAGATGATTTTTACAGCGTATTTGCTGATTTCTCCGATCCATCGCGTTCTTCTCCTTCTAGAACCTTTTCTGTTTTAAGGTTAGTGAGAGGTTCGTGGTCAATAATAATGGTGAAGGGATTGCCCATCAGGATGTGGTTGAAAGTGACAACTGCGTCGATAGCTTCAAGAGCTTCCTTGTCTGTTGTTCTGTAGTTCATCTGTAAATTAGTAAACTTCCGGCTCTGTAATGCTGCTAGTCTTGCTGTTTCATGAGAGGCTCCTTGTCCAATCCATGCTCCAACTCCAACATCCGATGTGTCAGTAATCAGCCATATCAGGTCTGGTTTACTGTAGTCAATAGGTCGTATAAAATTAGCATTCTTAATCAATTCCTCAATGTTGGTAAAGACTTGGTCATGAGTGTAGGTCCAGACAAATTCTGCATTGCCGGTAAGGTCTGTGAGCGGCGCTGCCACAACAGCATGGTGTGGTAGGAATTGGGAGATATAGTTGACTAGTCCTAAGAATTGCATGAATTCCTTATAATTTCGGAGTATTGTCCATTCTGTTAAACAGGATATTTTTCCAGGGGCTGCATGTATTCCTTCATCATCTCTCACATCTCCCAGGATATTGAGCTTATCAGCAAACAGGATTGATTTGTTTCTGCCTGCATACAATTTAGCTTCCCTTAGCCTGATACAATCCAAACCTATATTATAGGCATGTTCTGTTTCGGAGTTTGAGAAAATGAGAATATTGTCAATATATACCTATACCAAATAGTAGAGGTATTCGCTCAGGAAACTTTCCATAATTCGCATAAATGCGGTGGGTACATTCATATCACCTTGTAACATGACATGGCTAATGAAACTTGGGAAGAGTGTTTTAAAACCGTTATAGCGTTCACTTTCTGGATCTAACCTTGTTTGGAAATAGGCATTGCTTACAGCAATCTTGCTTCAGAATCTAGCCCATCCAACTGCATTCTGGATTTGGCTTTGGTTTGGGATAGCGGAGCTGTCCATAACCATGTTTTCATTTTGTAGCTTGAGGTCAACCAGGGCGCAAATTCTTTTACCATCTGCTTTGGGTTGGACAAACATGGGTGCAGCACCTGGTGCTTCCACTCAGTAGATGACTCCTCTTCTTTGTTGTTGGTTTATCAAGTTACATAGTGGGTTCTTGTATGCGTCAGGGATTGAGTAGGTAGGTTGGTTCTTAAGATTAGAGGGGTCTCTAAGACGGATGTAATGGTTCACTTCCCTCGTAGATGGAAGTTCTTCAGGAATCTGATCAGGGAATACATCAGAGTCTTCATCCAATAGGCATTGGGCAGTTGCTTCACAGACTGCTGCTCGGTACTCTCCACTTGTTGGCTTGTATGAGACTCTGACCTTCTGATCTGGAAAATTGATGGTTGATTTCCCACATCTGATTATGGCCTTGTAGCAGTTCAGGACTGGCACCCCTATCAAGGCATCGTATTTGTCTAGGTTTCCAACTAGCATTTCCTGAGGGGATAAGATGGTGGAGCCAAGCTGGATAGTTGCGCTACAGGCTTTATAGCTTGTGGATCATGAACCTTTTACTACTATATTGACTGGTATGGGCTGGTTAAGGTCTCGTGTTGGGAGTCCATAGACAGAGACAAAGGCATTGCTAATCATGTCTCTTCCAATCGCACCAGTGTCAAATAGGATATGAGCTTTCTTGCCATTAATTAGACTAGTACCTTCCAGGGCAGTGTGTGCTTTAAATGTAGCAGGAGGTTAGACACTGTTACATTCCACATCGATATATCCGATATGGATCTCCTCATATTTGATGGATTGGGCATCATCAATATGAGTTTCAATATTGTGGGCCAATACCTCTTACTTAATCGCTTTTCCTTTCCCTTTCTTTGTAGAGTAGTTCCTTGCCATATGTCCTGTTTTTCCACATTCAAAGCATTCTCCTTTCTGTCATCTCGATTTTTTGGAGAATTTGGTTTTCTTCTTGAAAACCTGTGGGGTGTATTCTTCAGAGTTACTGGAGGGCTTGTCTTATGGTTGCCTATTACTGCCAGAGGATATCTGTGTCTTGCATGCCTTGGTTTCATGGAGGATGGCCTCCTTTCGTTCTGTTCTTACAATTATTATTACAATATCATTGTCGTCTTCCTTGAGTGGTTCTATCTCTTGCCAGAGGGTAGGATGCATGGCATCATAGAATCGTCACTTAAGAATGTAGTTGGAAATGCTTTGTTTTCTTTATTTAGTCCTTATACATCATCAGAATTTTACCTACATCTGTAATTCTCTTAACATGCATTCCATTGACTTGATGGAGCTGGTTGAATTTATTGTATAGGAGGTCGTTGGTAATAGAGGATTGGAATCGGCCTTTCACATAATCGAGAACAGTCGATCCTCTTAGTCTTACATTTCTGACATATTCCTTGTAGCATTAGTGATATGCATCGGTTGCCTTTCCTTCGCAGAATCATCTAATAAATAATTCGGTTGTAGGATCTTCTACATCTTTCCCTTCTACGAGAAGATAGTGTGTGAGTTCAGTTGCCCATCGATCAAAAGCTTCAGTTTGGAGGCCTTTTCCTTCTCCTGTAAACTTTGCTGGGAGGTGGAGGTTGAACCTAGGAGGTTCAAATGCTGTAAGTACTTACTCTTCTTCAGGCCGAGCCCGAGATTTTCCTACTCCTAAAGGCCCTCCTCCTGTACTCACCAGATCTGATTCGCTACTGGATTTAGGGTCGATTGGAAGTTCAAAGGAAGGCTTCTTTATTGGTGTAGAAGGGAATTCTCCTGGGAGTTGTGTGTCTTCCATGTTTGCAGGTTCTTCGGGCTCCTTAGCAGAGCGCTGGGGTTGTCTCTTTCTTGTAGGATCTTGTCATGGGATTTGCTTCCCACTCCTGGCCGTCAATAATTCTATATTATTTTTAAGATGAAGCCGAATGTGCCACAATTCTGCCGCTTCTCTTCACTAGCATTCTGAGGTGGATATCGATAGCTTAATCAGGCCTAAAGCAGCTTTTAGCACCTTGCGAACACGTTATATTATTGCCCATTGCCATATATTAGCAAGGACTTAAGACCATGACTGTAACGTATTCACAGGGTGCTAATCACGTTATCGGTAATAGATACGATAGTTGGCAGGTGGCCTGCTCTTCCAGAGAGGAGGCGAGAGCTGAGAACTAAAGGAGGCTTCGAGGGTGTACTGAGGAATAAAGAAGTAACCATTCAACCAAGTATATTGAAATACTGTCTGTCAAAGTCTGCCTTTTCTATCGTAGAAACAGGGGGTCTTTAAATACACAAATTGTTCATGTCTAGCATGAACGAAACTAATCAAAGGTATCAATTGATACTCTTTGGTAAAACTCCTTAAGTATCAAAGCGATACTTAAAACAAAACATAAAACAAAACTAAGTATCAAACAATACTTAAAACAAACCAAGTATCAAAGCGATACTTAAAACAAACCAAGTATCAAACTATACTTAAAACAAAACATAAAACAAAACCAAGTATCAAACGATACTTAAAACAAACCAAGTATCAAAGCGATAATTAAAACAAAACACAAAACAAAACCAATAACCGAGTACCTATTCTGGTTACATTCGGCATATCACTTTTATAGCATAAACTTTGGCATATTCAAGTTCTGATATAGGGGTGTGTTCTGTAACCGGTATGGGTACTCAGTTATTGGTTTTGTTTTATGTTTTGTTTTAAGTATTGCTTTGATACTTGGTTTGTTTTAAGTATCTCTTTGATACTTGGTTTGTTTTAAGTATTGTTTGATACTTAGTTTTGTTTTATGTTTTGTTTTAAGTATTATTTTGATACTTAATTTGTTTTTACCAAAGTGTATCAATTGAATACCTTTGATTAAGTTTCATTCATGCTAGACATGAACAGATTGTGTATTTAAAGACCACCTGATTCCACAACAGAAAAGGCAGACTTCGACAGACAGTATTTCAATATACTTAGTTGAATGGTTACTTTTTCATTTCTCAGTACATCTTCGAAATCTCCTTTGGTTCTCAGCTCTCACCTCCTCTCTGGTAGAGCAGGCCACCTGCCAACTATTGTACCATTTACTGATAATGTGATTAGCACCTCGTGAACACATTACACTTTGACTATTTTCAACACAGACACTGTTTCCCATTTTTGTACAGTCTATTTCTCCCAAGATCATCTGTTAGCTGATACAAAGTTAAGTATTGCAGAGTAATGGCGTGGGAATAAATGACTTACCACTGGAAAAGGGCTGAATTAACACAATAGAAAGCTGCTAGAAGTAGGATAAAGAGGTGAATAAATTGAAGTGGAATGAGAGATGTGGTTTGATGTGTAATTGGTTGTGTGGTTTAATGTGTGGTATTGTTGACTGGAATATCTAGGAAGTATCATAAATTTTCAATTTTTTTCAAATTTTTTTTTTGCATTTCCCCTCATGTTTATTTTATGACAACTTTTTCAGGGCTCCCCATAGTTGTAAATTGTTGCCGAACACCTATATATTTTTTTAACACCGAATTCTTTTATTAGCATATATGCCATTTTCAACTTTTATTACGATATAATTTTATTGGTACATGCCGAACAGGGCCTTATTTATGTTTTCACTGCAACCATTTCCAGCTCCATCTATCCATTACTGAAAGTGGGTGTGCAGATTAACCGAATCGGACACTGGCACCATTACTAGAGGCTTTCGAGAAAATAATCACGACTGATTTCATGAGTTGAGGTTTTTCGCGAGGCAGCAGAGGAATGTGTGAGTGATATACAGTATTTCAGGAACACTTCTGCTGCGTAGCCATTCAATTCCCCTTCACCTCTGAATAAGCTCCTCAGCACCCTTGGACTGGCCAGGAATGCAAGCAATGGAAAACAAACCTTACATGCATGGACTACAATGATTCAACAAATGAGGGTAGGGGGGATGTGGTAACTTGATGACTTCTAGCGAAGGACCGATCATCCAAGTTCAACCAAGAAAAGACCCCCCAAACCCCACTTGCCAATGAGCAACAAATCCTATCACAAGATAAGTATGAGCGGACAAGAGGCAAGTGGGGAGGGTGTCCTCTCCCAATTGGTGGGGTGATTGGGTGATTGTGAAGTGTCAAATCGGCTTCAAAAGTACTGATATCATATTATTAGAGGTATGATATTCGGCAACCGGTCGAAAAATGCTTATGTAATTTTTTGGAGTTGAATTCTTTTGTGTAACCCGCTTTCTGCATAAAAATCTTGCAAGCCAACCCGACACTTTGCACTCGGAAAAAGCGCTTTCAACTCGAGCGGGGGGATCAAATGGCTCCCGAAACCATGCGAGTAATGTCTGGATGGAGTTAGTAGTAGGTATGATAGTCGAGGTTTGATTTGTTATCAATTGGAGGACAAAAGGATACTGGGCCAGATGCATTTCATGGGAGGGGAATTGTAATCTAGGCCATAACTCGAGATAACAAATTCAAAGTCCTGGGCACCCTGTGATCCGTGTAGTGAGAGTTTCGGCGCGCAGAGATTAAGGGGCCTATGTATGGGAGGGAGATAACCAGAGGGCGTTAGAGGGTGTTAAAGGAGCAGAATATAGGGACAGGAAGGGTGTGAAACGGAGCAAAGCAGAGGAAGGGAAAAGTAATATCAGGCTTTGCATTTGGATTCGGTATCAGTGCTGCTTTAGTTATGATCAGGTGCGGGTACGACAAATTCGAGATCCCACTGATTCTGTTTTGTGCGGTAGGGTATGTAGTACGTCGCAGTTTATTATAGCAATGTACGACTGTAATTAAAGTGCTAGGAGCATAACCTGGCCGGTCAAGGACTCGGTTAGAACATAGTCAGAGGAAAAAAGAAGGAAGAGAGAAGGAAAAAACCAAAAAAGAACAACTTTCAAAGGAGGAGCTACCCACCGCAAAGCTCCCGAAACTCGCCTTATTTGATGAACAGGCAAATAATCGCATAACGATACAATATGCCCCTCAGCTCCGCCCGCCATCTTCCCACTTTTATCCGTCCCCGCCTATTAATCCACCCTCTCCATCATCTTTCAACCCCTCCACCTCTAACAGTGAAATATCCAACCTCGCACCCCCTTTCACTAATCACCCTCCCCTCCTTGTCGCCCTCCTCCGTCCACTCTTCCCAGTCCCACAATCTTCCAAGATCGTAATTCAGAAAACCCACCGCAATCCTCATCCTGAACCACAGAGTCGTCATGTCCGTCTTCCAAGCATAAATGTTCATCGCCTCCATCATCTCGTCCCATTGCCTTGCCGTGAGCCGTTTGTCCGCCAGTGTCATCAGGTATTGGAATTTCTGGAGAGCCAAGAGGTGTCTTTGGAGTTTTTTCACTTCCACCTGATCGGACTTCTGGCTGTTACAGGGCTCAGTGCTGTGTGGGGTTAAAGGAATCGGAAAGGTGAAGTATGTTGGTAGGTAACCTCGCTCACGTGTAGTTGCCCTTTTTCCCCTTTGGAAGGGGTCGGTTATTGTCGGGAGCGCGGTATGAAGGCTACGGTGCCCTGCGACAGATTTCGGATTGGTGGTTGAATAATATGCGATATTCATGCTTCAATCGGCTTTTGGATTGGGGTGGAGGAGGAGGCCTCTTGTTGGGTGATGTGGGTTGTATGGTTTGAAGTATGAGGGTAGGGATTTTGTGTTGGGACAGGATCAATGGCCTTCTATTGAAGTTTCAAAATTTATTAGGCTAGGGTTTTCAGCCTAATTATCTATGATAATAATAATAATTTATTATCATAATAATATTATGATTATCATACATCTCAGCGCATGCGTGACGTCCTTGGCTATGATATATATGCTTCAAAGTGAGGGTTTTTTTTTTTACCCTTCAAGCCATGTTGACAATTAGGGCTCGCATAATAGGTCACCACGGAAAGTGGAGTTCAAATGCTGTTACAGTGCTCGGATAGACAGAATAAAATTATTTGCCATCGTTCAGAGTCCTAAGTCACACCCAAATAGCTAACCCCCTCCCAAAGTGAGCACATCTCCGTCTCCAATCATATAATTTCCCACGATATCACAACCTCCCCTGTAACTTAAACCCCTATACACTCCGGAATTCCGTGTCTGGAACAAGCTATTCCCCCCCCTTGTTCTTTCACCATCTCTCCTTACTTACCTCCGAGGCCAATTCCCGAACACAGCCGAGAAAACCCTTTTCCAATCTCACAGTACCGGTATTCCGTAAACGTACTCATTCCCACCCAGACAGACCCCAAAAACAGTTTGCTAACATCAGACGTAATAGTAGAATGTGTTATCATACTTGAAACCATGAAAAGGTTCGAGAACCGAGTGAGTGACTGTGATTTTCAATAGTTAAATTGATTTCGGGCACGCTATGGCAGGGTCATGGTTTTTAACTCCTGCAAACCAACATACTAACCGCGGGTGTTTACAGAAGCTGTCTCTTTATTAACAATAGCATTGTATCCCACGATGGGTAACCTATGCCGGTATTTATTTACCCCGTATGCGAGTTGGGCCATTGAGTTATGCGAGGAGGATCAGGGTGGTTTGAGATCGAGTTTGTCGGAAGAGGTTCAGCGGGGCATAGTCTATGCAAGGACGCTGATATATGATACGAGTAGAATTAATACCGGCAGGTCAGCCCCTCATAATATTATCATCCTCAAGTAGCAACGACCACCTCCTCCAGTCACAAGTCGTCGTCCAATGCCAAGAGGGAAGCGATTTTATAATTCATTAACTAAGCCGAGGTACTCGTGTCTCCGAGCCAAGAATGGGCACCTCTTTTGGAATAGTGCCCGCGGAGCCATATGTGGCAAAGTTTTCAAGCTGCTTTGATGATGGCAACGGTGGCGCCCATAATATCACCACGATGACTTTCAGGCTGTGAAACTGAATACTGAGTACAATCAAATAACTAAATTGCTGCTGTCTTGTCAGTGAAGGTAAGCATTTAATTACTCTCAAAGCAAATTGGGGAATGCAGATAATAATAATATGAACAGTATGACAAAGGGAAAAAGCCTCACCTGTGCAATACGAGGGGTAATTATTGCTCTCTATAAACAGGGGCAAATGCCATTTGCGCAAATCGCACTTCTGTTGGATCTGCAGCGCAAAACTATACGTAGTACCTACAATAGGATCAAGGTCAGTATAGAATAACTGGACGATTTATTAAAAAGAAAAAGTTATCAGATCGCTAAATAAGGTAATAGGAGAGGTCTCAGAGTAGTGAAATAAAAGACCTTCTGGAAGCAGCAGATATGGACGATAAAAAAAGAGACGAGCCTGCCATACCGCAAAAGTTTCCACGGGGAAGTGAAGTTTCTGAGAGGTTAAAGAATCTTGCTACGCAAGATGAAGAACACCGTGTACAGACTTTTCCACAGATCGCATGAGAAGCTGGTGTACGGGCCGCTGATTCCACAATATATCGAATAATGCGCGAGCATCATAATCTCTACCGCTATTCCCCCCACTACAAACCTGTTCTTGATCTGAATGCAAGACATAAAAGGTTAAGATTTGTTGATTGGGCTTTAGAGCAGCCTATCGAATCATTTGTATACTCAGATGAGATGAGTTTGGAGGTTGGAGCACCCCGAGGCCAGAAGAGAATTACAAGAGTAAGGGGGGAAGATCCATATCAAGTACCTTTACACGATAAAAAAAAAAGGAAATGGGTTTAGTTTAATGGTATCAGGAAGCATATCATTAGGCTACAAGGGTCCTATTTGGATATGGGTGAAGGAAACACAGGAGGAGTGGAGGGAAAATGAAGAGGAACTGCGGCAGGAAAATATGCAGAAAGCAGAACGGGTTGCACAACGAAGGATGAATGCTCTAGTCCCCGGCACAGAACAGTTTCACTATCTACAAGTACTCAATCATGAGATTGATTGGTACAATCACCAGCGCGCACCATATGAGCCCCGCCATGTTCACCAACAGCCTTACTGGGAATTTGGAGAGGAAACTCGAAAACGGAGTACAGGTGGTGGTATGGACTAGTTTCTCTACCGTAAGCATGTCTTACATGAGAGAGTCTATCCATTTATTGGACAAATTCAAGCTGAAACTGGACGAAGATGCTGGTTGGTCGAAGATAATGCTGGAAATCATACCACAGCTGCCCATGTAGACCAAGAAGCTCACGAACAAGGTATTAGCCATGTTCCTTTCTGGCCTCCAAATTCCCCAGATCTAAATGAAATTGAGCCATGTTGGAACTACCTAAAGGACTCGATGGCACAGTATAACTTCATTGGCAGTAGTGAGGAAACAAAACAGCGGGTTCAAGAGGCATTATATTTGGAGTGGGAGTGCATGCCTCAAGAACTTATTGACCGCTTCTGTATGAATTTTCATGTAAATTTACAACATGTTCGAGCTTGTGAAGGTGATAACAGGTTTAATGCTTGATCAGATTACTTGATATCAGAACTGGGGACTGGCAATGCTTCTATTAAGCTTGATGATATTTAGTATTCACACTATTGCAAGAGGGTGGTGTATGTACTTACTTGTAAAGCAGCGTTGTCACTATCCTGTTTATGGGCCCACGGCCACTATTCCGAAAGCGGTGCCCATTCTTGGCTCGGAGACACTTGTAACTTAAAATATGATATCATTTCGATAAATACGGTAAACCATAAGGCCCTGAGTTTCTCCTACAGTTTCATCTCCCATCTATGAGAAATACCAAATACAGCTACACATTAAACAGCCAATTCCTCTGAGCCCCCTTTTGATAGCACCCAAGGAGGCCAACATTTCAGGCGCTTTCTTTCCGATAAGAAGGATGATCTCTACTGTTGAGGACTGAAAGCATAATGCAAGATGTTCGTATCATGTGTATTCATTTATTTTTTCTAAAACAATACTATACTGCTACCAACCCTAGCACCGCAATTGAGACTGCTGTGGCAGGCTCCGCGGGCTTGCGGCCACTCGGCAGAAGTTTTCGTGGAACATGTCCCGCACTCCCCAGCCACCTCATCAAAACCCTCAACCCATGAAATAGATCGTGATTTTCTTCTTCTGCACACCCACTTTGCTATCCCGTCACCCACGATACCATACCAGTAATAGGCCCTTCCCATCATATTATAGTCGCATGGTGGCGGGAGTGAATCTTGGATGACTATTGTTCCGAAAAAGGATAGTACTCGCTAATTCGCAGAGTATCTAGTGTCAGAGGAATCGCGGCGCGAAGAAGGAATTATTATCCGGTACACTTGACAGAGTTTGTTGCCACAATGAGATCTCACTGCAGGGAAGGAGCCGCTAACATAGGGTATGACCAGCGGCAAGACAGTTCTCTTTCTCGAGTTACATTATGAATTGGAGACCACAACCCCACCCAACCCTTCTTGTTATTGGGGGAAGCATACAAGAAGCGGGATGACGGAAAATGTGAGAACTCTTGCACTAGGACTTCTGGATGGATTTGATCAGCGCATATCTGCTCAATTGATGATATTGCACTATTATGAAGAGAGAAACTGGGTCTATTATCGTCCCGGGCAGCGAGGACCTGCGGGATTTACAGGACTGCACGCAGTTGCCTTTCTCGGGATCGTGGAGATAGTTGCTGCTGTGTTGGAGATGAAGGAATGGGATGTTAATGCCACCGATATCTTGGCGAGTACGGCTGTCACATGGGTAGCTAGGCGTGGGCATGAGGGGGTGGTCAAGATGCTTTTTGTAACGAGGAGATGTCAATCCCGACCGGGCGGACACCGAATATGGCCGAACACAACTCCAGTGGGCTGCTGGGTGCGGGCGTGGGGGAGTCGTCAAGATGCTTTTGGAACAAGGAAATTTCAATACTAACCATGTAGACACTGACTATGGCCTAATGCCATTCTCGTTAGCGGCCCGGGGTGGGCGTGAGGGAGTAGTCAAGGGGCTAATATTAGAGCGAGGGGGTGTTAATCCTGACCAGGTAGACACCTTCTATGGCCAAACGCCACTCTCGTTGGCGGCTCAGCGCGTGCATGGGGGGGTGGTTGAGATGCTTTTGGAACGAGTGGATGTCAATCCCGATTACGCAGATACCAGATATGGCCGAACGCCACTCGAGTGGGCAGCTGAGAACAAGCATGACAGAGTAGTCGAGACCCTTTCCAAACAGAAAGGTGTTCGCACCACCACGCCAGACAGCGAGAACAAAAAAACACGGCCAAGGACTCTCTCTAAAGGACATGACCGTGCTGTTAGCATGCTGCTTGAACGGGACAGTGCCAATTCTGAAACAACAGATCGCGCTGGCTGCATGTCTCTCCCGGCCTTTGATGGGCATGAGGACGAGTGTGTGGTTGGTTTGCAATTCAGAGGTGATGATCCTGATATCCATATCATAGACGTTAGTGGCCAACATGCACTTCTATCCGCCGACCACGATGAGCGGGAACCGGTATCGGATCTCAAAGACTCGTTTCCCATGTCCGCAGATAGCGACAGCCCCTCAACCGGGCAGTCCACTCTGTCTCAACCCCCTCCCAGGTGGTTGCTAGGCTTCTGGTATCTCCATCGGAAAGCTAACATCCATCCTAGCAACACCCGATCAATTCTCTCACCCCCGATCGATTTGTATTTTGCCATCGCCTCTTTCGTTTGTCTCTTAGATCCGCCGGTGGGTATTGGCAGTCGTGCATTTCATGTATGAATAGCCTGACACCGTAGCTAGGAAGGAACCTCCCTCCATCCGCACACTTCAGCGCAAGCAGCCTAGATATCAGAATTTTCGCATTCTTAAGTCGCACGTTGAAAAATTTGTTGTACGACTGGTTGGATTGCAGTTTCTTCAAGAAGAGCTTCGCATCTGATGTTAATAACTACAGCTTTATCAGGGTATATCCGCCCCAGAAACCTTCCATGAAGGCTTGTAGTAATTTATTAGAATTTTTAATTTTTCCGTCATATCCACTGGTCATCCGGATCAGGGTCGACTAGTATTTGGCCTGTCAAGCTCATCTAAACTTTCGCAGAGCTTAGGGATAATGTCCTTGTATCGGCGATATTTCCTCGACGTATCCTGTTTCATGTTAGCTCCCTAGACACTCTAGGACCTTCCCCAGCTACAAAATGTACCTTGATAGCAACAACAGCCACTCGGATAACATAATTCCCCTTAGCATTGATTAATTTTGGCAGCGGGTTGGCGCATTGGCTTGCATCACCAACTTGATTGTGCACCCCCAATTGCTCGTACCGCCCACTGTGGGAAATCCTCTTCTATCTCGGGTGCATATATCTTTAATACTGAGAGAGAGTTTGCCGAAATTTTCTTCGATGGCCGTCCGAATTGTGATTTCAGGATGCCCTAGTTTAACCTGGATTCGCCGATAAACGTATTGAACCTCCGACTGAGAAGAGATGAGAGTGACAAGGTTGTACTAGCTAAACCTCCTAACACCTGATCCAAAGGGTGGCGATGCTATTTTCTCAAGAGACTGGCGATAGAGTTCTGAGTTGATCGCCTCCATATGTAGAAAAAATACCTTTATCGTAATAAGTGCCATATTAGTGTTCAGGTGGTGAAGTCGCGGCACAATTCTTTGACAGATATGTTCGGCACCCTTCGCATCTACCAACTTATACCCAACAAGGGTGGTAAATGGTGGCTATTCTGTTACATCTAATTTCTTTGTATTAGCTTAGGGCGATGGAATTTGAGAATAAAACCCAACTTGGGAACCCTATTCTGAGCGCTCGATTGGGGTAATCAATTGTTTCTTGAGTATCATACTCTCGGGGTGATGGCTAGGGTTTCTGCCTCCGGAGCGGCGTCGTTTGTATCCACAGGTGGTGACACAATTCGCAACCACCTTCTGGGTGAAGTTTAGCAAGTGCTAGAACCTCAATGTCAAGAGGCTTCTTACCACAAGCATTCAAATCAGCAGTCATCCCCTGGAGCGTTCCAATGAGTCTGCTCCCCAAACTTAGTGATGACCCAGGGCCAAACGCATTACCACACAGATAGCTACCATTTTTCTTATGTACAGGCTCTCATCCTATTATGGGCTATATTAGACTTTCTCTCTCTCAAAAATGTGACATGGTCGCTTACCTTTAGTATTTCCAACAATGGCTCTTCCATATTATCCACAATTTTTATCGTTTGCAGGTTCGGTTTATATCCCTAGCTTATTGCATGAACTCCCGAGATCGTAATGATAAAATCTTATATCCCATTGGTGCAAAGCTTTTTTTAAGCCTGTAGCTCTATACTTATTAGAGCTGGAAAATAACTCGGTGGGGCGGAGAGGAAACACACCGATGCAAATGAGCATCTGACCAACCATCACCAATGGGACATTGAGCTGAACAAACTTGTCCACCCACGACCTATAGATATATCCACTTGCCGTACGCAAACTCATATCCGCAACCATGTTTGTTGAGGGCTCCCGGGCCTTTCCGCAAGGTCGCCGGGGACATTGATTTGAGATTGTTAAAGGTTTTTGACCCCGGGAAAACCGCTTTGATTAACGGAATCAGCGCAGACATTTGGCAGTCGTCGATAATAACGGCTTCCGCTCTACTAGGGGCGAAAGGGCCACCAGATGATAAAAGCTGATAACACTTAGTAGCATAGAATTTGCTCTAACCCACCCATGGAATAATTTCTGCTTCTACTGGGAAACCTTTGCTCAAGGGTTCACCACCCCGTAGAGGATGTTTTGGTTCGTCTTCCACATTCCGAAATTTTTTGGATCGCGCTCGAGAATATACCTGTCACATCTATTAGCAAATAAATATTGTGCACTATAGATGAAGTGAACCCAAACTAATCTATCTTAGTACCCAATTAAGGCCAAAAAATACCTCAACACCACACCGCCGCCTTGAGGTGTTGCCGAGAAAAAGACCATTTTAGCCGGTGGACATCAAGGGTCTCCTTTTGAGCAATCCTTATATCCCCTCGACCCATAAGCACACGTAAGGACAGTATTCCAAGTCCCCTCACGTACGACATTCTCGTGCTCTCTCAAGTCCTCACCAGTTCAGTGGCGCAGTTTATAGCCCCTTGTGCTTCTGGTATTACCTGGTTTCTGAAAGCAACGAAGAGAGCCGGGTTATGGTTAAGACCAAAGTATATAACACTTTTGTGCTGTAGAGCCTGCGTGCTCGCCAACATGAGTAGAAATTGTTTCAGTGTCTTAGAATGCACTGAAGGTGGTCGTCTGTTTTTCGGTGTCAAGCAGATAACTCCAATTTTCACCCGAGATATGCACAAATTCCCTAGCACCAATGAATTTCACTTGGTGTTCTGCATAGCAGCCATGGACCGTCTTGGTGACATCTAACCTAATAATAAATTGAATGTTCTTGCTAGCTCTAACGCTGAGCTGGCTAATGCAATAATCAATGGAGCACCATTGTAGCTTGGGGTGACAATTCTGGTGGTCTTATCAACTCTAGCCGCGACCGCTTCACTATAGAGCAGCTGTTTGTCAAGTTAGTGGGATGTTTGCAAAGCATGACAGCGGCAGATAAAATACCGACGGGGAAGAAAGAAAGAGAGAAAGGAAAAGGCAAAGAAAATAGCAAACAAACAAGCCGGGCGGGAAGAATAAAAGAGGAAGGAAGCAAGCTTACAACAAGTGAGATTTCAGACTACGCGGTCACTTTAGTTGGCAGGCTGATAGGCTTCATTCTCTCCTGAGAAGGAACAGTGCTGAAGGGATGTGTCTGCGAACCGGAGGACTCAGTGTCGAGCCTACCGAATGGATGCTGCTGCTAGAAAGGAGTAGTAGAAATTACCATTGTCTTCCCATACTGTGTCATGCAGTAGTAAAGTGCGGCCAAGAAATGGTAGATGTTTGATGATGAGGTGGATGTGTTCAAGTAGATTCAATCAGGGCAGGAAAGGGGAGAAAGAGACTTCAAGAACGTTCAGTCGCATTACTAGGGGGAAAGGTGTTCTGGGAATAAAGGATGTTTGGTGAAAGGAAAAGGGAGCCACAAAGGAAGGTACGATGGTACATGTAAGCCGGCACAGAAAACCACAACACTATGATACGTGCGCGCTCTTAAAGTGGCGTTCTGGTATGCAGGTAAAAGCTCAACGGTATCCTACCTTCTTGTAGACCCGTGCTTGTGGTAGTTAGGTTCAAGTTCAGGGGCCAAGCACCATACAGAAATTGGGATCCATGTATTTTTGAATTTCTGGGGCATTGTGGGGCTGGGTGGTTGTTCGCCCAGTTTTTAGTATAGATATCATACCGGTGAGGGTATAATCATGAAACCTCACTCCCTCTTTCCTCTTTTTCCCGCTGGAAGTGGAACATGACAAGAGGCCTGGTCTTGTCTGCGGCTCCTCACAGTCCCCGAGAACTTCTGACTCGTGGAGGGACCTGGCTATTGGGAGCACTGCGAAATCCTTTCCCTTTTCTTCTATTTCCAACAAAGTCAGAGATACCTGCTTACCCCATTTTTCTCCCCTTTTTCCATTTTTACTATAGTCTTGGAAGCTTGGCGACTTGTCCCCACCGTGAAACCTGAAGTTGCTGCAATATTTATGGAAGCATTTTTTTTTGTGAACAGGTAGTTAGGCTCTGGAGATACAGGTTGGATTGGGTGACCCTTTTCGGATATGCCTCTAGGGACATTGTAAACCTTTGGCGCTACCGCAGATTGTTTTACTAAAGTGTGGAAAGAGAAAGCTAGAAAAGCGCTTCCAAGCTCTAGTATAGTAGTACTTGGAAGGGTGTGGAAACGTTGTCGAAGCGCAAGTAGAAACCAATAGAGACTATAGGCTGAACACCCACCCAAATATCTGGGCAAATCTTAGCGCACTGAAAACTCTCTTCGCGCTCTTTTCTTTCCTGTTCCGGGGATGTTGTGGAATATAAAGATTACCTTCTCATGCGTCAACAGTTTGCTCGTTCTTATTTTCATTCCCGGATCCTTCCCCACTGTCTTACTTGATGAATCGCTAACCTGAATGCTTGGGATAAGGTGGCTTAGGGCACATATTTTTTTCTCAGTCACAGGATCCAGTGCTGGGCATAAGAACCCTTAAAGTTTTTCCGAAAACATGTGCACCACCCCCGACCCGTAACCGAAAATTCCCAAACAGAGACCCGTCCAATATTCCCAAGGGTTCTGCTGTCCATCTATCTATCATTCCCGCAGAATTTATGTAAGGGTCCCATTTCATATGCTAGGAGATGGCAATTGCGCTCGTGACCCATTCCGAATGATCTCCCCTTCTCTTCACCGTTTATGGGCTGCGTCGTAGTGATGAGGGGCAAACCTTGGAAAACAAAGCATCGACCTCTAACGTGGACACTGGTGAATTTTAGTCGGGCATGGCTTTCCCGCCGCAGCAATATCGGAGGGATTTTTCTAACTGGAATTTCGGCGGTGGGATTCAAAATCAATGTCCTGAACATTCACCGCCACCTGCTTTCCGATTAGCTCCATTTTGAAGGAGCCGGGGACTTGAAATTTTACCGACACCGGATAATTCAGTCTGTCAGTGAGGCATGCTGAAGGTGCTACCCCCGGATTTCTGTCGGGCTACCGACTGATAAGCAGAGAATGACTACACCTTAAAGCGTGGGAGTCGAGACCTCCAAAGGCGATGTCGGAAGGAGGGCGGAAGCGGTTGATAAAAGGCTCAGTTTTTGTGGGCGTGCAGTGGAGGCTTCTAACATGTTTGAGAAGGGAGAGCTTCGCGACAAACTTCAAGTGGGTCTGCTTTCTTGTGGTTTGTTTAGAACCTGACGGGAGTGCCATCTAGGATAGCAATTTGGGTACTTTAGAATAACAATGTTTCGTAGTATCGCAGGGGGTAGTAAGGATTCTATATGGTGGGTTTCCTTTGGACCTTAGTGTCTAACTGTGTTGGCGGAAATGGAGGTTCATTGATGGACCTGAGACTATGACATTTTTCACCCACTATCAAAACCCCTCACCGGTCTAAACTATCAAAGGGTGTTCCCGCCTCCAAGCAACACTCCTTCCCCCCCTCGGTTAAAACATTGACACAGAGGGATCACCAAAAAACAGTCTGATGCCGTCCACGCTTGGTGGGCTGGGGTACGTTTCTCATCTCACCCAAACATGGACTCCCCGGTGGAGACTTTCATTCCTAAGCTAATTAATCTTATCATAGCCCGTTTCCAGCCACCACTATCAGACCTCTGGAGGATAATCAACGTACATCAACCGAAAGCGCTAATGAAGGAGACGCAATCATCTACCCAAAACCAGACAAATCAGATGGTATTTCTGACAATGCAACGCCACAGCATGGCGTCTCCAAGGAGCACCTAAAAAGTGTAAGCACAGCACACCACCCCCTCCTCCAACCATCCACCTATTAACAAACCCAACCAGCAATCCCCATCTCCAGCACAAGCACCACCCCAAAATCTCCAGCACCAACTCGACAAAGCCAGGTTTGAAAAGAAACTCGCCATAATTCAAGCGAGAGCCCAACACTCCCCCTTGGCGAAATTGCCCAAGCTGGTATTGCCGGAACGGACGCCTACCAAAGCTGCCACTTTCACCCGGCAACACAGAAGTAGGAACAAGAGGGAGAAAGTGGCCCTTCCACAGCCAAATATTCGAGGTCCAAGGGAGGAAAGGAGTGTCATCGAGTCACTCGGGATTGTTTGTTACTGTGTGATGACTATTTTTGCATACACCTTTGAGATGTTCGGGCATTGGATGGTAAACGTTCTGATGGATCCGATTCTACTGGTGGCTGTTGGTTTGGTCTTGTGGGCGGTGGCGGAAGCCTCGGTGGTGTTTTTCGATTAGTAGGTGGGGAGTGCTCGAGGTTTGTAGATGGTAGTTATATGTAGTTCTAGCGGGTAACATAGTCAACCCCTTTGGGCACTGACTCACCCTTCGCCGCTTTTATAGTTTTGGCCGGCCACGAGACAAGCCGAAACTTCTCAGGTGATAGAAAAGCCGGTTCGCAACCATCGTGTTCGTTTTTTAATACAATTTTGATTCTATGCTCTAGCGGGGTGCTTGGAGCGCTAACAAATGCGATGTCTGCTAATATGATATACACACTGAGCCAAACTCCTTCGCCTCGCGCCTACGATCGAACCTTCAGCCGTCCGGGTGTATGTAGCCATCTCGCTCATATGGCGTAATCCCATTCACCACCACGCCCAGCTTAAAATGTCCTGTTACGCTACCGATCCATCAGTAATTACAAGTACAGTCAATCAGCCCACACACACCACTCCCTCTCACCTCCTATATCACGCCAAAACCACACTGCGAAGAAAGAAGAAGAAAAAAATGAGCCCAGACAGCACAGCACTCACTCTGTGCTTGTTCCGGGCAAGAGGTATTCGAAAACAGGAGTCGGTTCGCCAAATATATAGCGAATCGACCCTCCACGTATGAGGGTCCGGGCAAAATCACGACCCGTATATCCCAAATACTGCTTTCTGGAGGGAAGCACTGCCCTCGGTGGTGTCTACGGGTTTCCCCATAATACCCAACTTATGCGTCAAGTTTGATTCTCGCACCACCTCGGGATTCCCCCCCCACCCGCAGCTCCGCTTATCGATACACTACTCAATCCCAAGTATATTTCCAACAAATCCCAGTGCACAGGATCTCGAAAAAGGCAACTAGGTGACTATCCACCACCAGCACCGCCATATCATCCTTGAACAGAGACCGCAAGGGGGTTGATAGATATTGCTCTGCCATTTATATCCCATAGAGTCGATAATATCCACAGGATAAGCAGCCTAGCGGGTCCTAAGCTCCTTGGCGTAAATAGTGTTATGCCATCAGGTGGATTCCCTTGTCCCGGGCCGGGCTGAGACCCTTCACATAGCATGGGTACACCCGCTCGACGAATATCTTGCGTGATGAAGAAGCTGGCTGGCTTTCGAGACCACGGGGCGACGTCGAAGGATCCGGCACCGCGGTAATTTTTGGCATACGTAATACATAGCGGTTCAAAGTGACGGTGAGAGCATTCTCTCAGCTCCCGTAAATTATGTTAATTGGCGTGACGCAGAACGGGACATTCAGTATCACATTCGTCCACCCCGGTCCCTTGGCACAAAATGACGCATTTCATCTCCTGTTTGTTTATTCGTTTCTTAAGTCGGAGGGCCAGCTGTAGTTTGGGTGAAGGTATCACTTTACAAACGGCGAATGAGAGAGTTATTAGTGGGGTGGAAGAGCTCGTGCAAGGAAAAAACGCTCAAGTGTGATAGGGACAATGCGTTTGTCGGTGTAACAGTAGTTTTGTGCTCACCGACCAAGCCAAGAAATTCCCGCAATTGAAATCATTACCATGGGACGAGAGAGATGGGATGGAAAGACTTTGAAATTTTTTCCCTATTTCAAAGCAAAGGTAAACCTATACATGAAAAGCGCATTAACAGAACTGGGAAGGCAAATGAAGCAAAACAAAAAAATTGACAACCGAGTAATCCGAGCACTACCGGTCAACGCATTTTCCATCCCTTCCTTCCCATCGCTTCCATCTAGAAGATATCAAGTTGACAGAGAATACCCTCCATTTTGACACTTTTGCATATCTCTCTCTCTCTTTGTTTTTGTTTTTATTTTCTCATACCGTTTTTTTTTTTTTTTTTTGTTGAAAACCTGAAATACCATGCCCCCCCCACATCAATAGAAAGAAAAACACCTCCACTGCTTATGATCTGCCTAAAAAGTAAACGTTTTTTTCATTCTACTGTTTTATGGCACCGGATAGGCGAGCTGGTTAATACATCTGTGATAGTTTATCGGTTAGTCACTGGATACGGTTGGAAGGAGAAAGGAATGGGAAGGCAATGTACCTGTGAGAATCCCTCAACGACGAAACCAGTGATAGGCGTATACGCCTTAGTCACATCGTCGTAGATATAGAGCGGGCGCTCGTGATGGATATTCGGAAGGTGGACCTTCGGCATGGTGGTGCGAACGTAGTGATAGTGAAGGAAGGGGTATTGAGCGGTCGGGGCGCGTTGGTAGACGTAGTATTTGGACATCTTGGGAGATGACGGGTCCGATTTTGAATAGGTTGAGTCGTTCGAATGGTTTTGCGAAATGGTGTTTGCGGAGAAGGAGAGGGTGGTGGATTGAGGTGGTGAGAGAAGGAAGGAAGGAGAGGGTGGGAGAAGATTATAAGAAAGAAGCTCGTAGGCGAAGGACGCGGTCTGCGTGTGTTGTGCTTACGTGACTCAGGAGTCCCCAATACCGGAAACTGAGGTGTTCGGGCTGGGTGCCAAACCTTCCATAGTCTCTGGGGCTTTTATGATTTCGGAGGAATTACCCGGGTTGGCTTTTTCCGTTGAACCCTCAAATATCACTCGATATGTAGACGGTTTCCGGTTTTGTGGTATGATATAGTAAATCATTGGTTTATTAGAAATAGCATCATAGCGGGCGGGGTGATACATATTCAGAGGTTCCCCTTGCAGCCCAAAGATTCCCCTGATTCCCTATATCACGATGATTCCTAAGGAGAGTTTAGAAACACCTGAATACGACCGGCCCAGCATTTTCCAGTGCGGGGGCGAAACCTCGTCTCCAAACTAGCGCAAGGGTAGATGGTGAATTTATGGTACAGAGCAGGAATGCTCATCCTTATTTGTCGAGGTAATTTTGGAACACTAGAGAAACACATTCCAACCTGGTGCCATGAATGAGTGATGAGAAAGGTGAAAAGGAAAAATAAAATTGGAAACTGTTAGATATGATCACGATGTGATTGGTTCTTCAGTTCTAGCTTTGTCGATTTCAATAGCCCTCTGATTTAGACGAGGTTATGGTACTGTACACAACTTCCAAGTGCTGTGTCATGTATAACACGCAATACCATTCATTCCTTTACCAAACACCATGTGTTATGCGACAACGCTAATGTCCCCCTTGTGAGAGCAGCTATCTTACCGAACCAGCAGATCATCTATCCTCAACTCCCCTGCTATAGTAGAATCTTGAAATAGGAATCTTGGAAAACACCCTTACTCTGCACAAAAGTTTAGGCTTCAATCTCACTACTGCAAATGAGATTTTTTCAAGTCGCCAACTTGGACCTACTAGAAGTGCTCCAAGAAAAAAAACATAAATATAACTTGTCAAACTCGTGGCGTGGGGTATGTCGGTTCGAATGTGTCGGGATCGCCCATACGCAGAGCAAATATGCTGTAGCAACAGCTCAGATATCTCAACTGCCGTAAAAACTCGAATAATTGAACCATGTACAGTACTATGATATGTCGTTGGAGTTGCCTCTCTCAGTAAGGCCAAGAAAACCCTTTTTCCTTTCTCTCTCTGAAGGGGTAAAGGACAGTGTTTTTGCAGTATTTTTTGCCCCCTTTCCAGAGAAGGGAATTTCGGACGACATAGTTTGTCTACCCAAGTCCACTTCCAGAGTGGTAGCATACACCAGTAGACTACTTGTTACTAGATTAGACTGTGGACAATTTCCCCCGGCAGCCGGGGCGGGTCTTCGGAAGACAAAAGTTCTGCTAAGCGATGGGCAAAAGACGTGGTGGGTCTCCAACCTTGCTCTCAACGCCAGTGTAAAACAATACCACTATTTGGTAAGCAAAGGTAGAAGCAAAGGCCTGTTATGACCCTCTTATTTAGGATCTGTTCTGAAGGGCATGCGAGATTGAGTAGCGGTGCAGTAATTCGCATCTGGAAAGGTTAGTGTTGTTGTTTTTTTCCCCCATAGGGATAGTCCATGTGACGACTGCCATAATAAAAACTCCACAATAATTGATGCCTCTCTACGGGGTAGTGTTGTAGCCTTTGAATAGGTTAACACCAAGTTGGACTTACGAGCACGCCAACTTCTTTTGGACCCATTTTGGGTCAATTCAAATGGGACACCAAATTTATTCCGTGGCATGACACAATTAGAAACAAACGAAATAAGGATGAAAGAGTCATCAACTAAGTATTTAATCATCTCTGCCGGCCCATTTTTCTTAGCGCTGAATGGAAGGCTGCACAAGTACTCGTACAATCGGAGCAGCAGGAAATCGCCATTGTATTCCAACTCCATAGGTTTCTATATCAATTGATCTCGCCTTCTTGCTATTGTGTTCCCCCATTGAGAAAATAGAATTAGGCAACTGTCGCTGGATAAATTGAATATATAAGTTTCTTCTGCCCTCTTCCCCTTCTGCCCTCAATTCCATCTTCACCGTCGACCTCATATTCCGTCCTCCGAACCAAAAAATCAAAATGCCCGAACAACCGACAACCAGACCGAGCGCCAAGGCCCGCCTCCCTCCGCGACCCCCCATTTGTCATTCCGAACCCCAACCCAAACCAAATATCCTCCCTTTTCTCGTTCTCCAACAAAGATCCCTCTTCAAAACCCTCTCTGATGGCTTCGAAAAACTCCAAATCCTCGTTGGCGACCGAAACTGCCCCGAGCAAGAACGTGTTGAGAAGGCTTCTGTTGCCTTGGGAGAGTTAAGCGATAGAGTTCGTGCGATCCGTTGTAGGATGGATGCGTTTATTGGGATAGCGAGTGATGCTGGGTGTATAGATCTGGCGGGAACAAGAGAACCTGGAGGACGCGAGATGCCCTCGCCAAATCTGACTTCTACGGGATCGGGGGAAACCAAGAAGAATGCTGTAAGAAACTTTTCGAGACCATTTCCCCATGTCAAGGACGTTGACCCGCAGGACCAGGATTGCGATTCTGGATGGCCTCGTGCAGCTACAATTGGGGCATCTCGTGGGGGCATGAATCCTACAGTAGAGTGTAGTGTCCACTACCCTACTCTCCCCTCACTAGAGAATCACACCGAACCACCGGGAACAGCCCAAGAGAGAAGGCTGCAAGTGTGCGGGCACCCTGAACATGACCTAACTTCTACCATGCCAACCCGCCAGGCACCTTCTCCTCCGAATGCCCCATCGGCGCAGGGTGATATAAGGCCCCTTAGAGCACCGCCGAGAGTTTCAGTTCTCATAAATTCCCCCCTAGAAGGCACCGATATAAGGCGGCAAGTTAAACGTGCTTCTAGAGTCCGAGACCCGTACTTCAACGAGGTTCGCAGAATTAGCGTACTTAAGACGGGGGTGATTAGGACAACTTATTATCAGGCTGATCCGACCTACGTGGAAAATCTAGTGGTTGAAGACGAAAACTCTCTCTCTTTGAAAAATATCAATACTCCGTACTTGAACTGCATGGGAAGGATAATCGGAAATGGAAGGGGGTTCCTCAGCTGGGTAAATGTGGGGAAGGTAATAAGAGAGTGATAAGGCAAAGGGTTTATTCGATCCGGTTTATTCTTATCCCTTAGGTAGGGGGGTTCGGTATCAGGACCCAGGTTAGGCATCGGGTAAGATTATTTTTTTTGTCCGATAGTATGATACATACCATGTTGCATCTTGAAATGTGAGATAGAACTTGAAACCGGCTTCATAAAGCTCGTTCTAGCCAGCTGCTTCCGTCTTGAAATCCCGAAACACATCTTGCTTTCTCTCTTTCATAAGTTTCAACGCGAGGTGAGCCCAGCACTTTCTGCACGTATACAATCCTAATTTCCTTTATATCGCCCACCACTCCAACAGATCCATCCACCACCACCACCATTGTTAGCACAATGTCATCAAGCAACCTTACCCCTTTGAATTTTCCTTCCGAGTATCCAACTTCGCCACCACTATCTCCCCGACCAACTCGGCCAACATCCATCCTACGCTCCCCCGATAAACCAAGATCATCCCAAAAAAAGTTCGTCCGCTTCTCCATCAAAAATTCTGCAGGGGGTGTGGTTGACGGAAAGCGATCCGGCCAAAACCTGATCACGGAGAACGAATGCCAACACCGGACCTCCGAGAGAAATTTAATGGATTGCTTCCCCGTTGGAGTCTTGCTAGCCTTGGTTGGGATCATAGTGGTCGGGGGTAATGTGTATTTATACTGGTCCCATGTGTGGTGATGGGGGGCCAAGATTAGAGATGGAGCTTCATGTCCGAGCATGTTTGAGAAGGTGCATGAGTTCCGAGAGGCCTTATGCAGAGCTAAGATTTCGGTAGTCTGTTGTAGGTGAGAATAAACACGTTTTATCTTTCTGTCTCTTTTCCCGGGACCACGCAGCGGTATTGTAATCCACATCTTGTGAGAAAAAAAGAATTCTTTGATATAACTTGCCTAATGTTGGGGCAATTTTAGCAAAAGAAGAAAGGAGAACGAATCCACGTTTCTGTTAACAACTAAAAACCGAGTAGCGCGATCGTGTCAAATATGGGATTCCATCTAGTGTGCCCCGGAAACCTCCAGTTCAAAATTTCCCACAAATCAAGATCCAGTAACAAAGGGCACAAATCAGAGCCCATCCCAACCTTAACTTTTTAAAATCCGGGTCGGAATCCACTCCAATTTAACGTAAAGGTGAAAGCGAGTATCACCCACCGCTCGCTGCAATCCTTGCTGCCCCCCCTCCCCTGAATACCCCCCCAGTGGGCGGCATGCTGGCCTGCCCTATACCAATAAAATTCTCGTATCGGGAGTAAAGCTGGAGGACCCAGCTCCCAGGCCAGGAACCTGTTTCGGAGCAGAAATTTAATGTCTGAGACGTCGATTTCACAGACCCCTACAGGAGGGAGCACCTCCAAAGGAGAGACGGTGGTTTGGCTAATAGCATGAAAAGTGGATACGGTAGTTCTGGAGGAAAACATGAGTAGTCATAGAAAATTGGAAAGCGTGCAGGTACCAAAGTATACTCTTGTGCAGGGAACACGGTCACTCTTTGCACCAGCCTACGGGCACTCGATGCGGGGCATCGGTTAGTAGCAGCCCACAACCTAAGAAAACCTATCGCTACCAGTCCTCTGCACGGGCCCTTCTACAATGTCACAACAATGCTCATGGAAAATGATGGAAGTGGGTGGAAGATCGAGTGAGATTTCGTGATAACTTTTCAAGTCATGGAATGAGGGCGGGTTCGGGGATTATGGGAAGTATTGGGATCTATTGTAAGAAATAATATAAAATTTATCCTCTAAAACAAACAGGGACACTTTGTGGGGTATATTAGGTAACCTCTAGAATGTCGATACACTCACTTCCATATCGGCGTAGCAAAGAGAGCAGTAGAAGAAAAGAGTAAATATAGATATTCTCTAGCAGGAGAATAAGTACATATATTGATGTGCGATAGTCATGTGGAGGGAGGGAAAAGTATATGGAATTTATAACATGTCAAAATAATATTAAGATATATATTATTATTATATTGTATATTTGCACTATTTCTAATCAAGCAAGGTCAACTATTTTACAAACACACTTGTAACTTTTGTAAGGATGTTTTATAGCAATTGAAAAGTCTTCTGAGCCATACTAAACCCAGCTCAATAGGTATTCATGATTCTCTCCACCTTATGTGCATATCTTCAAATTTGTCACTAAGAAACTGATTCTAGTACCAGTGGAATAAGATTCCTCAAACCCTTAATACAATACATACAGTTGCTACATGTATAGAGACAGGGTTATGATATTTAAAAGAAATTATAAAGTATGGCTATTGTGATAACATATATGATATTTGAAAATACTTTACTCGTGGAAAACATATAGGGTTATATAGTTTTCCACCTAATTTAGTGATAGTCTTGGCAAGAAAAGTTGATTATTAATTCTCAGAATTTAATTTCTTGACAACAAAACTGTGGCTGTGTGTATCATAACACTTTTTTCAATCTACAACTAAAAATGCCTTATTTTAAATGAAAATACAGAACTATCAGGTGGTCAAATTAAATTAAAAAAACCTCTAGGTTATTCTCCTCATCTTAAACAACAATGTAGAGGTTTTTTTTATTCTGTTAGCTATCTCAAGAAGAGTGTGTAATCATTTAAATTTGAGGTGGACATTTTGGATGGCACGAGCCATGTTAGCTCGTTTTCTAGGATGTCCTGTGAAATCTTAGTGCTTCGCTCGGGTGAAGAAATAGAGAGACTAGCCGGGACGAACCACGTCACCCATCGTAAACTGTTGGCATTATTTTCGGAGGAAGGAATATCAGTTTTCGACATCATAGTGTCGAAAGGTCACCCACAAGTTGGGTTTGGTATTTCTAACTGGAGCTGAGTTTCCTACAAGGCTGTCCGACGGCCGTCCGACAGCCATCCCGGCCTTTCCCCTGTGTTTGATGGGTAAGGGAGGCCGGAATTAATGGATTACTTCCTCCTTAGGCACTTGCGATAATAGCAGGTCAAGTAATGTTGGTAACTTTTTTAGGCGGGTAAATCGGGAATTACCAGTATCTAGCAAGGAATTTATGGCATGAAGGGGTAGGCGTGATAGGCGGGGGGACTATTCCGCGAAGGGAGGTGGAGGACAGGGTGTTCAGGGGAACGATGGGGGAAGTTTTTTTATGAGAAGCAGGACTGGAGATATAATCTCAGAGGTGTGATACCAACAAGACAATGTCATATATGTCTTCTAGGGCGGTTTGCCCTCCCGCAAGTCTTGGTTAAAATTTGTATCGGGAGGAGGACGGTAGTTCGCCGGTCGTTGTCGCAGGTACGTTTCCGAGTTTTCAGGGAAGTGGAGATATTATATAAACTCTAAAGGTAAAGTATTACCCGTACCTCTCCGCCAAGCCTCGAATACTCTATTTTTAGTAGAGAGAGCGCTCTAGTCCCTTTCTGCCAAAGGACTATAGTGTATTGGTATTGCGCAACCATCATCGGAGACCTTTTAGATGGAGTAAGTATGTGGCAATAATGTCCAACGCCGTATGGTTCAATCCAGGATGCCCCATGGAAAGTCCCTTTCTAAGTTATCTAACACAGCTATTACTGCACTGCACGTGTGCACTCGGATGGCTTCTAAACCTAACCAGCTATTAGTCTACCCAGGTCAAGGAAGAAATATCTAGACAAATTTCATGGGTGGTTGGGGTTGGGCCCTTACTGGTAAGAGATAAATCTTACGGTCGGAGGATTGATGGTCCGGGGTGATATGAATAGGAATGCTCCCTAAATACATAGTCACCGCATTCAAGATATATTAGCAACATTTTAGGTTAGAGATAGGATTCATGAAGAGCCCGCTGTTCCACCAAGTATCCACGGTGTTCAGTAGAATCCGATCTAATGAGAGCACTGGCTCTTCGAGGGGTTGAACACACGGCTGTCCGTCTCCTGGCCCTTATGACCCGCCAGCTGTATGCATCTACCCGAATTAACTAGATAGTTAGACCCCCTGCTAGTTGCCTTCCGTATGCACTATACTTCTTCCGTAGGAAAAAAAAAGCTTAACTGTACTCACTACCATAAGTGGGGAAGCACGAGTATTTTGTTGTTGTTTTACATGGCCTTGATCATCTAACCCCCCAAAATGCCTGGCAAGAGTGCCTGCAGGTTCAGTGTCCCTTATTGCTAAACTTCACTCTGTCCGCCGTTCCACCCTCGGCATGCTGGATAGACTGTATCAAGAGTTGAACTCGTCACCAGTCTGCGCATCGTTGATGCTAATATTCCGCAGCGAGTCTCCCTAAACGCACTCCCGTGACTCGCCCAAACTGTCGCAAACATTTGCTACAGTAGCCAGCCGTCCACCCGTGAATACCATCCGGCATTCCACTCTAATATCATACTATTTTAGGGTCGAAGAGTGTCAACAGTGCATTGCCCTGCGGAGTGTGTGTTTGGAGTGGGAAAGGCGTTGGGGTGTTAGAACGACAGGAGAGGGAGTTCGCGCGATAGAGGAGCGAAGCTGGACTGCGCGAATACTCCTTGACTACCACTGGGATGCATCTATAAATAATGCGGAGGGTTAAGTGAATTGCCTCCTGGGGCACATGATACTGTAGGTTTGATTAAGACCTCCAAGTGGGATGCACGGATGCTGGCGAGCCCAACCAAACGATTTATAATGGCAAGTAGCTAAATTCAAAGGTGTCGAGGCCAGGAATAGCCAGGGTTTATGCGAGCCACAGAGGAATATCTAGTGTCAGGCTAGAGTATCGGTTGATTCATTGATCGAATATCCGAGGCGTGGTTCCCTACGGGCCCCCATCAAAGCCTCCGAGAGTTCAGGGGATGACCCGAGATGTGGAATATCATGCTAAATATGGAGGTTGTGGAATTCGGATAATTCATTTATTTCAACCCGGCATACTTGTACTGTACTCGTACAATAGTGAGTACTTGATGTTGCGAGAGACTCGGAACGAGCACCATTAAACTTCTGGTGATGGGGATACGAGAATTGTCTCGGGAGTCGGAAAACGCCCACTTCCACATCCAATTCTAGCATCATTCAGAGGAAAGGGATCTACTAGTAGGAGCACTTGTGTCAATGTGGCAGCACAACGGCGATGCTGAAATGCGGTCACACTACAGCAATTGCTTGCTTTGCTTATGCGCGGCTATGCATGTACTTGGAGATTCAAAAAGTCTTCGGACGCTTTGCATCTATTAGTACTCGTATTGGCGCAAAAGCGTACTGAGACTTTTAAATTGCCAAGTATTTCATTCGGGGGTGGGATGATATCTCTTCTTTCATGCAGGATTAGAACATTTCTCGATATATACCGGAGATTTCCTACCGCACCCACAGGTTCTTTTGCGGAAACTTGGGGGTAAGTCACCGGTATTGCACCCTTTCAGAACTGCAAGTCTATCAATACCGTGAATTGGGCAGCAAACTTTGTCGGGGGGGGGGTCCCGACTGTCTTCTCGCCGTATGTCGTGCGTTCCGGCTCGCTTCCCCCCATCCCCCGAGTTGGTAATTTGAGGCAAGCTAAGTCCCGTCTTTTGGCATTCTCTCTATGGCAAAGGTTGCACAATCGGCACCATGAGATTAGTACCGGTGTTGTTTATCTCTCCCGCGGTGAGAAGTTGGGTGGAGTTTCGAACTTGCAATTTGCCGAAAGTTTCTCATGATCCCGGTCGACAATTGGAGTCGATGGGTGGAAATTATCCTGGAGGTATGATAATCGTGCTACTATTAATATAATAATATTATTATAATAATATTATTATGATGCATGTAATTTAATTCTACCCGTCAGGGGTCAGGGTAAATAAATACGGGTAGATCCCGGCTTGGCGTGCACACCCTAAATGTACTTCTTGTGTGTATCATAATATTATTATGACACTTGTATCAGTGCCGTGCAAGTATCATACTCAAGTACTTTGCCACTTGCGCCGGTCCACTGATACCTTGAGAGGGCAGAGAGTTGGAAACAATTTGCTCTTTTCGCAGCTAGCATGAGGTCTTCAACCTTATAACACTTCGCTTGTAGTAATGCGGCTATTTGGTAGGGATTTTTGCTTTGTATTCCGACCAAGCTAGAGACACATGTCGATTCCGCCTTTGCTCTGTTTCCTCCCTTCTTCCATTATGCCCTGCTTGCTAGGGATGCTTCAATGTCACCGAGCAGTAGTGGGTAGGACAGTAGGAACAAAGGGACCCCGCCGCACGGGCTACGGGTTATCCGATGGCGGCACCGCACTTTCCGGTGTGTGGTAGCAGGGTACAGTACATAATTCCAGCCAAAAAAAAACTCGGGATTGTCCATAAACCCAAAGAAGCCACTAGCAACCACTGCGCTCTACTATTTTGAACCCCAACGACATCAAGCCAAATGAAGATATCGGAATCTGAAGTGAATTTCGGGATTGAGTAACTTAATTAGCAAATTGCAAAATAGTACTCGAACACTCGAGTAGTGTTTTGGGCGTTGCTAAAGGGTTGGTCACTTTAGGGACAATCAACACTTTTTTTTTTTTTTTTTTTTGGCTAGGAGGTACTTGATAATTGAAACATTGATGGCGGCTGGCGGGTAGCTTATCATCTCAGATCCGGGAATATTGCTCGTGCAAAAAGTGGGGTATAGTAGGTGGTTGTGCGACGTATGATAACGGTATGATCAGGCAGCGAGGGGAAACAATACTAGATTCTACTATCACAGATCCCGACATTTCGGGCATCGCAACGGAACCAGCCTCAACTCCTAGCCACACCACCCCTCAAGCTAACCTGACTGGAATAAGGGCTTGGCAGGAAATGGATTAACGATGTCATTGGGGATGGGTATATATCAAAAATTATGTTGAACAAAACACTAGCTCCTACTCCGAGCATCTCGTTCTTTTGGGGGAAGATCAAGAGAAGGGCGTCTGCAACAATAGTGGGGCGAATGCCCTATGATCGGTTAAACAGATAAACATCGAGAGACAGGATGCTGTACGAGGTCTCATCCTGCAAACCTAGCGTGCAGAGCATTCTTATGTGGAGGCGCATCCATGTCAGAACTATTTCCGTGTGCCACAAGTATTTCCCGTTATTCCCCACCATTTGAAAATCTCTCATGTAGTGGCTGCAGGCAACTTTTCGAGCAACAGACTGGAGTGAAGCGATGTGCATCGCAGCTAGACCACCTACGAGAGTAGTCCACTGAGCAACCATAGATTCACCCAATTTACACAATTCCCGCCCCAGTATTCGGATCTGGGCGGCAGTTTACAGCATTGTATCCCCTGGTGTGAATGGTGAATGTGATTACCTCTGAATCGGGGATTTTTGAGGGCATTTGCTGCGCTTTTGCACCATCCGCCAAACCGTCCAGGGGGGCGAACAAAAGGAGCCCGGCGCATATCCGTCGCACAAAGCTATGAGACTTCACGCAGGGATACATGTCTGGATAACACTATCCATGTCGCAGCACTATACTCGAGCACTCGAGTACAGTCGAACCCTCGCTCTTTTGTGACGGGGTGGATGCGGAATCCTAGGAACGGAACCATATGTCGCCCGCAGATCGTCGAGGAATATGGATTGCTATCAAGTTTGAAGGCTGTATTAGTTCGGCAGTGTGGAACGAACTTGACGGTGACGAGCCTTAATCTATTGTCATCGAATCCAATTTGGGACCAACTTGAGATCTCAAACCAACCCCCGGATGCGATCCCCGGTCCAATTGCTCTCGAGGCATGGTTTTGTATCTAGGTAGATTTCGTATTTCAACTCTATATTTCCCATGGTGGTTACGAACGAACTAGTCTGTTTACTACTATCATATTTCGTAAGTTTTCCTGCCCGAAGTCTCTCAGCGTTTTTGCTATTTAAGCCCCTGTTCTCCCCCGTCTGTTGATTAATCCACCAGGCTTCTCTTTCTCCCTTATCCCCCCCTTCAATTCTCTCCACCTTCTCACATCATCCTTTTTACCCCTTTGACGTTACCTTTACCCCGAATAGTGGTCGGTCGTCATGGATGATCCTATCAACTTCATTACCGCAGAGGAATACTATCGGCGGGCCAAAGGTTGGACCGGGCCTACTCGGATAGATTCGCTTTCTCAAGAAACCCCAGCCACCGCTGC
This sequence comes from Tuber melanosporum, assembly GCF_000151645.1. Taxonomy (NCBI): domain Eukaryota; kingdom Fungi; phylum Ascomycota; class Pezizomycetes; order Pezizales; family Tuberaceae; genus Tuber; species Tuber melanosporum. Next base: position 142,626 of record NW_003299090.1, on the reverse strand, counting down.
CCAGCCAGAGTACTGGCACGGGGTGACTCTCACTTTTAACGATAAAACACTTTGTGTTGTTCAATTTGTTCGCCCTACCCTTTTTAGGGTTCGGTATGATCCGGCTGTCGGAAACCGGGAAGAATATGATGACGCAAATAGGTAAGCGAGTCTGCCAATCGGTTAGGTGTCGGTGCCGACTAATCATGTCCTTTACGCCGTGGCAATAGCCGCACCATAATTGAGGACTACATGTCCCAGCTTGTTCATGATCTGGATGCCTTCGCGGGCATCACTTGGGTCACCAAGCTTAAGGAGTCTGCAGATCGGAAGTATTGGATTTTTTCGGTGAGATTCAATTCTTGTGCTTGCCTGTACAGTACTGTACATTAGCCTAACCCACGTCTGCACTAGTCAACTGTCACGGAGGCTCTGGAAAGAGAGGGGAAAGAGCAATATTATAAAACTGGGGATGGGATGAAGCTTTTCCTTCACAAAGACCCCTTTCGCATCCAGGTGATCGCATAATTACCCCTTTGGGCCCGGTTGCGTACTCACGAGTGATGTGGTAGGCGGTCCGAGTGTTGACGCCGTTGCCCGACCTTTACCCAATTCCGGAAGCACCTTCAACAGCCTCGCGTGCGACCGAGAAGATCGTTTGGCAAACCTCCCCAGAGACCTTCCGCTGGAGCATTCACCCGGTGGTCTCTGTTGTCAAGCAGGTTGTTTTGGATGTTATCAAAGCTGGGCATGGGGAGTTTATTGGCTTTGGGGAGCAAGGAGGAACTAGTTTCATGAAAACTCCAACCTTTATGAATTATTTTAGTCAGTGACTCTTAAGATAAAGCTCGATTAGGGTAGTATATTTTCGCATTGCTAACCGGCGAATTTCGGCAGATTTTGATAACATGCAATACCAGCAGGTATATAGCAAGGGCCCTCTCGATGCCCGTGAGCCTTTGTAAGTATTCCGCTTGCGGATCGGGGTGGCACTTATAAGCTCACATCCCGGGCTAGATATCACTCCGATCCCTTCTATATGGACGTCAATTCAAACCCAGAGCACGCCAACGTTACAGCCAGCTTTTTGGACAATTATTCCCACATCGCTATCGATTTCGGCTTCACCAATTCGGGCTTCATCAAGCTTGGAACCAGGTTTAATGGGATGGATATCTACGTGGTCAGTGCGGACACTGTGCCGGAAATTACTCGGTTAGTCCGTCCTAAATTGCTCCCTCCATCAAGACTCTCTCTCCTCTTTTTCTGGTATTCGCTGACCCTTCTCCTTTCAACTAGGCTATATACTAGCATTATAGGGAGACCGAAACTAAAACCGAAGTATGTTTTGGGCCACCACCAAGCCTGTGAGTTCGCGGAGATAGTCTTTCTGCTACTTCTTTCCGATTTGGTTGTCGCTCCCGCTAACTCTTCGGGCTTTTTACCAGGTTATGGGTATCAGAAAGTGGAAGATCTGTACGCTGTCCTTGACCAATACCGCAGTGTCGGCATCCCTTTGGACGGACTACATATCGATGTTGACTTCCAGGTATGCATGCTCCCCAGAACTCTGCCGAGGACCATTTGAATTACTGATTCTTATTTCTAATAGGACGGGTTCAGAACCTTCACAACCAATCCGACGACTTTCCCCAACCCTAAAGGCATGTTCACGAGGCTACGGGAAAACGGCATAAAATGCTCTACCAACATTACCCCTGTCATTAGTATCCATGACCGGGCAGGCGGCTATTCGACTCTTAGAGAAGGGTTAGAAAAAGGGTAAGTATTGACGGCCAATCAAAACTTTTGCGATGAGTCTCTGCCCTCCAGGGCGCAAGGTATTCGAAGCTAATACCTCGCCCCTTCGGAGCTAGTTATTTTATCAAAGACAAGAGGTACATCGATGGGACTAGCGGAAGAGCAGAAGACGTCTTGTACGTTTGCTACGGTGGAGGATCTAGGTACACTGTGGACCCCAAGGACGTTAACATAAGACCGGACTTTGGGGATAATTAGTATGTTTACCCAATTTTTATGTACTTTCACTCCTTGCTTCGAGGTGCTAACCCTGCGGTGTAGTGATTTCGTGGCAAACTGGAACGTCAAGGATTATCCATACCACGGAGGTGTAAGCTATGGATATGGCAATGGCACAGTAAGTAACTCTGTCATGTAGTGTGGGGGGGTGAACAAGTTCTGATCATCTCTCTAGGCAGGATATTATCCAGATCTCAATAGAAAAGAGGTCCGGGAATGGTGGGGCAAGCAGTACCATTACCTCTATGACATGGGCCTTGAGTTCGTATGGCAAGACATGACTACGCCTGCTATCCATTCGTCCTATGGTGATATGAAGGGGTAAGCAAAGATAAAAACCTGTTAATGCCCTTCACTAATTACCAGATGTTTTCTTGGGATAGACTACCATCCCGCCTGCTCATGAGCTCGGATGCTGTCTCGTCAGCCGAACCAACCGAGAAGACTGCGACCGAAATTTGGGCTCTATACTCCTATAATCTCCACAAAGCAACTGCCCACGGTCTAGCCACTTTGGAGGAATCGCTTCCCTCCCGGAAGAACAAACGCAACTTCATTCTTGGTCGCGGAAGCTTTGCAGGAATGTACCGCTACGCGGGACTCTGGAGCGGAGATAACGCTAGTACATGGGAATTCTGGAAGATTACAGTTTCCCAGGTTCTTTCGGTTGGCCTAAATGGTGTCAGTGTCTCCGGAGCTGATATGGGGGGGTTTGAGCCATACACCAATCCCAGCACCGGGCAAGAGGAAAAGTATTGCAACCCAGAATTGCTGATTCGCTGGTATGCTGGATCCTTCTTGCTGCCCTGGTTCAGAAACCACTATGTCAAGAAGACCAGAAAGTGGTTTCAGGTATTGAAATCCTTACTTACGATTCAACATTCCCAGATTCCCGAGCCGCTAATTACAGATTATCACCAATAGGAACCGTACGCATACCCAAAACATCTAGCGCAACACCCGGAGTTGGAACCCGAACAAGGGTGGCTATATCGCGCGGTGCAGGGCATCTGCAAGTACTATGTCGAGCTCCGATACTCCCTCATCCAAGTTCTCTATGACGCCATGTTTGACAACCAACTTAACGGTCTCCCCATTGCAAGGTCCATGGTTTGTCCTCAAACGCTATTCTTCAATCCAGCGCGTCTCTTTTGCGGTGTAGAATTGCTGATCGCATTTCCGGATTCCTAGCTTTTGACAGATACCCAAGACACTTCATTCTTCAATGAGAGTCAGAGGTTTCTCGACGATCAGTATGTCGTTCGGAAGGACATTCTTGTTGCCCCTATCATCAAAGGTCGCCATGAGAACCCCGGTCAAAATAGAGATGTCTACCTTCCGTTAATGTACTTCTGGTATCCGTCCAATCTGAGGCCGTGGGACAATCAGGGTGTTGCTCTTGGTTCGAGAGTTGAAGGAGGTAGCGTAATCAACTATACTGCAAGAATCACCAATGAGTATAGCGATTATCCATTTGTTACACCGGTTTACCTCAGGGAGGGTATTAAATTTCGACTGATCCTCCTTTAGAACCCAGAGCTAATATTTGGGACACCAGGTGCTATTATTCCACAGGTAGGGGTCAGACAATGGATTGGAGATCTCCGCGACGGCCCCAACCGCATGAAGATAAATATCTATCCCGGGAGAGACAATGTAGGTGACTCCGTGGTAGTGACGGACTCGATCATGCTCGATCACTCTCTATATACACTCAATCATGCTAGAGCAGTGACCGTGCTCGAGTAGTGACCATACTCGATCACTGCTCTATCACCCGGTCAAGGTCTACCAATTTGATCGATCATTCGATCATGGTCGAGCTCACCACTACTCCGTTGTGTCTGACGATGATAGCCTGCTAAAGGTCTCTCGCGTCCTAGGAGTACATAACATATCTCGACGACGGTGTCAGTCGCAGTAGCGCCCCCGACGATCTCCTGCAGTATGAGATAATAGCTGCGGTGACCGCAGCTAGGAAAGGCGTGGATATCGAGGTTCTCGATCCGGAGGCCAAGGGGGAGTACCGATCTGTGTCAATCTCCCAGGTCGTATTCCTCTCTTAACGTTGGAGGGATTCAAACTGACACTCCCTCATTTAACAGACTACAACGCAACCGATTTCAACCAGTTCCACTCGGACAGTCACAATTGCTCCGGTACACAGCAACTACAATCCCGCTGCAGAGTTAGGTGAGATATATACTGTCATCCTTTGGTACGATCCTGAGGTGGACGTATCTCCGCTTCGAATATCCATTGACCCAGCTGCTGGGGTTCAATACGATATTTTCAAGAACACGACGTTGCGCACAGTGGTGATTGATGTTAAGGAAACTATTGGAAATTCCTCTAAGATTGTCATCTCTGTTTCCCCCTGATGCATTTGAAACTTCTGCAGCTCGTCGCTACTGGTTTTGGATCTGAAAGTAGTTTTTTATTATTTCTTTTCGCTAAAAGGGTGTAAAGAAGTAGTTTTGAATAAGAGTATTATTCCATCACAAAAACGGTATAAAGTATTGAATTTATTGTCATCTCACTATTCCAGACTTTAGCTTTGCCAAGAGTCTAACATATGGATGCTACGTCTAATACCGCAACCCAGAAAAATTTGTACTGCTTACTCATGCAAAGACCATATCGATTGGGATAACAGTTGGACCGTCCAACCTCTCGAGGAGTGATTTGTCATCAAGCGAGTGAGACAAACCAGTACCACTAAACCGACTTAACTCATAGCAGTGTTCTCGGCATGTGGTCGCTCACGTGGTTTTTTAATCTGGCAGGATACAGACTAGCGACTCCGAGCTAGCTCATCGGTGGCCATTTCCCCGCCCCCTAGACCGTCTTATTGAGAGGTTTGTTTTTACATGAGCCTCTAGTATCGAGCTTTGGTCTCCGGATTTTGAATAACAAGCGCCAAATAATGCTTTTTTTTTTTTCAAAACATTAATTGAGACCGGGCAAGTCTGTCGGACGGGCGTCAATTCATCCTCCCCCGATAGAGGGGCTGAGTTAGCTGTTTCGTTGGGCCCCCCCTGGGTGACAAATATCCGGCAGCGAGGCGGTCGAGCGCCCTTCCTCTACCCAACTTGGGAAAATGAAAGATAAAATCGGGCTGCGGTTTATCTTGTGGTTGTTTTTCGGGGTTGGGGGGGAAGAAGAATCCACTAGGTCTAACTCTACACATCTTTCAACCCGTTGCTCCTTTTGAGTCCAACATACCGCTTCTTTTTTCAAGTTGTATCATTGGGACCATCGTGATCACCGACAGTTTCTCGCGATCATTAGATATCACTCGGAGGGTGCCTATCACTAATATCTCGGTTCCAATCCTGGGATTGTGATTCAATAAAATTTATTATCCTTGTTTATAGCGAGATACCATCACAATGAATGATTATATTAGCAAAAACCTGCAAATAACCGGAAAGAAGTACCATACGTGATAAAATTTTCATCCTCTCTTTCTTATCAGAACAGGATGCTAACTTTAGGGTTTGAAATAAAGCAGATTCTGTTCTTGTTGCGACCCCGAAACAGACACCTTCTATTCTCCTTCTATATCTTTGAGTACTGTACCTCAAGACCTTTTTACTTTCCTTTCTTCCGCACAAACAACAATTTATTCTGTTGGGAAGAGATCAACATCAAATATTTATTTATATTATAACCTTCGCTCCTCAGCGGGGATGAGCCACAGCCTACGAAACACAACCTCCCCGGCACCGTCCAACAACTTTACGGACCGGACCCTGTCAGGGATTTCGGGCCCCTTAGCGCCCCCAGACTCGATCACACCCTCCACCCGCACATCCGTGAAGGTAGAATCAAAATCAATCTTGAGAGTCAAATCCTCCCCAGAATCCACAGAAATCCGCCCCTCCTCTGCTAAATTCCAGGGGGGTCGGTGTCCTTTGGCACCTAACACTAACAAATCCATTCCCCTCCCGAGATCAGGTAGTCTAGCGTCCGGACCACATCAAACGCCAATGAATCTCGACGACGGAGAAGAGAGATATGAGGAGATGGTGATTAATATTTGCTTCCTTTCTCCCCTCCCTCTCTTAATTCCGAGAACCTCATTCTGATAGAAACTTAAGGACTGGGATCCTGAGCCGAGTTTCGATTATTCCAGATTCGATGAGCAGGTAGATTTTCTGACACCCTGGGTAATGTTACGAGGGCTGATTATTATCACTATAGTGGGACGATGCGGGGTATGAGATTCCAGATCCACTAGCGGCCAAGGATGAAATGGTATGTTGACACCGCCCGATATGCTATGGGAGTATTGATGATTTATTTAGGAGGACTGGGTACTTACCTCTGAGTATACGCGAAATGAGCTGGAAGAAAGGGAGTTCCAATGCCCCATTCCACACTTAGCGCATGGAGCGCCAAATGAGGTATCATCTACATAATTTCATTAAGTGGAGGCAGCTACCACTTGCTCATTTTAGAAAATGAGGTGTCCCTGACCTCCGGCCCAACCAACTTCTAACTTCTCGTAGCAGGATACAGATATGGGAGTTCCAAATTACGGTCTGGCGGGTGTTCGATTGTAGTCTATTTGGAGCAGTGGTTGGATCACGCCGCCCTTTCCTCTGTCGGGGAGGAGATGGAGCAGCGGATGCGTGTAGATCACACCGCGGGTACCGGGGGGGTGGTACGAGGGAGGTTTCTGCGGAGAGTAGATAACGCCCAGGGTATTAGCGCCACTACTAGATCATGTATTAGGCCTTGCGCATTTAGTGTCATGGACCCGGTTAGCCGAGATATGAGGAGGAGTGTTCATGATGTTACATTGTACGAATACCTCCCGAATTTTGTAAAATGTTTAACAATTTTGTGAACTATTTCGATTTTCGGTAGCTTGCGTGAAAGATGTGGTGTGATTCGGGAGATGTGTGGAGGTGGTTGTTATCGAATTCTGTTTTCCTGCTAAGCCAAAGTCGAACTTATTTATAATCATCGCGTCAAGAGAAACCCCTCGAAGTTCAACGGAGTGATTATAGCCGGCTGCTACCAACCAGAAACAAGGGGGATATAGCTTGCTGATCTGCTCAGACAGCTGCTCCTAATCAAAGAGGATGTAATTGTATTCTGAATAGTGGTCACAGTCTGTTGTGGGCTCCAGGTCATTGGCAGAGAATACAGAATTTGGAAGTACTCAAATTTCCAACTCATCCTGGAGAGATATCTATGTCAGTAGACCAAGGTGGGCCACCCAGCGGGAATCATCCATCGGACACCCTATTCACAGACATCAGAAATCCCTACTCTAGTCCGATAATCTGCTGACCTAAGCTACAATCACTGCATCATGCATTCCGCCCAAATCTTAAGGAAAATCCCCCAAATTATTGTATCATACAAATATCGCAATAGTTTCCGATTTTGAGAAATACCACTCAGTACAGGTAATGTCCTAAGGGTGAGGGAGAGGTATTCGTATTTTTGGGGATTTTCTCCCGCCTTGCACTCTCCCGATGTGGTCATCCCGCACCTCAGAGCATGGCCCCTATTCCCCCAGAGTAAATGACTCCCATCAAAATGTCCTCGCTTTCACTATCCACATATGAGATCAATCGTACTGAGCAGTATAGATTTCGCAGTATTCTTAGCACCTCATCTCTTGTGAACGACAGCTTTTTCTCTACCACCTCCGATAGAATAGACTAGTGATCCAAGTTTTAAAACTGACCTACACGTCTCCACAACTTATAGGATACTATACACCGTAACCCTCAACGCCGGAGAAAGTGCCCCGAAGGCCAAAGCATGGAGACGTACCAGGGCACATTTGCTAAACTGTGGAGAGGAATTTACACAGAGTCGTTGAAGGCTCGCAATACGGACAGTTGCAATACATCCAACTGAAAGAGGTTGCAGTTCAATGGCGGGAAGTTGAGCTTCAAGCGCAGGAGATGGATGTTGAAGATATGCCCTGACCTCAAATACTCATCCTTACTCATACTCTCCCCTTACGCTCTCTATACCACACAGAAGGAAGTTTTTCATCTCTCCTACTCTATTCCTTTCCTCCACACCACTACCTCAAAGCACGACTTGACCCACATTAGCTCCCCTTTTTCTCGTCTTCTTACTTCTTCAATTCTCACCGATTTCTTCAGATACCTACTGTGGTGGAAACTCTCCCGATTTTCGCCTTTTTCCTCTTCGCCTTATTCAGAAATACCTGCTCACCATTTTCCTCACTGAATAATATGCACTGTTTTAGGTCACCCTTTGGTCTCAACCACCCCTCGTAGGCAGGTTTCCCTACTTCTTGGTGCAACGTCTCTCTCTACCCCTCCTAGATCTGTTTCATTGACCATCGGCCAAACGCTGGTCCCCATTGCGAACGGATCTGCTTTATCGGCCGCTGGTGTGTCTCCGCCCAGCAGGCCGGTTTCGCTACCCACCGGGAGAGCATTACTCTCAACCCCAAGCAGATTTATTTTATTACCAGTCAGCGGCGCCCCGCCCCCCGCTCCTGATGTGCCTGTTTCCCATCCCGTTGGGGAGACATCACTCCCCACTTCCAGCAGAACAATTGTATTTCCCGTTGGCAGGTCACCGCCCCCCCGCTCCTATTTTGCCTGTTTCCCATCCCGTTGTGGAGACATCACTCCCCACTCCTAGGAGATCACCACCCCCCGCTCCTAGTGTGCCTGTTTCCCATCCCATTAGGGAGACATCACTCCCCACTCCCAGCAGATCAATTGTATCGGCTGTTAGAGAGACATCGCTCTCCGACTCGAACAGACCCCACCGGTCTCCGCCCATTGAGGGGACTTCTCCTATTCCCACCACCCTTAAGAGAGAGCACAAAAATGGTACAGAACTAGACCCCGGAGAGCCAGCACAACCCCAGGAACCCAGGCAGGACCACGAACTCACGGGGGCTGCTCGGGAGCTACCTATCCCTGCCTTGATCAATGGCTATTATACTTCGCCCCCCTCTCCTCCATCTAACCTTTCTTTGCCCCCCCCCCCTCTCTTTATATCTACCACCTATTAGGTCTTCTGAGTCTGAGCAGCTTCCCCTCAGTCCACCTCGCCTCCAAGAGAATCGCCTCTGGAGGGATCCTATTTTAAGGACCAACCAATATACAGTGGCCCTCAGATAGGTATTAGTGTTATCTCTAACTCCTATGGCTTCTGGGACACCATAGGAATAGTTGCAGGTTATCACGACAAAAATGACCTGTTACTCCCAGCCAATAATTAGGATACTTAACTTTGAAGCCCAGAGGTCTCTTTTTATATATTCTGCAAACAGCTTCTGGTTGGATGGACAGTAGTAATGTATATGGTATTATGATATGGGCTTCATTGCAATAACATTATAGTCATGGGATACAACTGTTCAAAATCTCAATAAAGATATGCGGGCCTTATAAGAAGGCCAGAGGAGAGTGTTAGCAACTCTGATAAAAGAGGGTCTGTGCGCAGTTACTCTACTAAGAGGTCTTTGCACTCCCCTATACCTAACAGTCAAGAGCCTTAACAAAGATGAACCACTCTAGTCAATCCCGGCCCAGCTGCATCACCTGACCACCTACATATCTGCAACCTCGATAGGATTTCCTCCAGACATACCTGCATACCAGGATTGTGCTTCCTCACTCCCTCACTCCAAACTACAACTACCCCCCCTGCTGTTCACTCAAGTAATTTGTTTCTTTGGGCTGTTGGAGGAGCTGCACTCGGCTAAATCTTTTTTTTTAAAGAACTTGTTTCTTTTTAACTAGTTTGAATGTTTGCCTGAATTTTTTTACTACATGTATATTGTGATATTGGTTATTCACAACAGTTAAAAGCACTAGTTTAGTTTTCTTTGTTGAGTTTGTTTTGGGATTAAGGTTTTATTTATGCCATAGCTAGTGCTGCATGTGAGTTCTGTATCTTAACAAAGAATATAGAATAATAATAAAAAATAAAAAAATAAAAAAATAAAAAAAACAGGGCAGATTTTAAACGACATTGTGATGAAGGTTTCCTTTCTCAAATTGAGTCATATAAGAATTAATTTATAAGATGGGATGAGAATCTAGATATTATTTTGAATCTACAACATCAATCTGGTGATGTGCAACCACTTATTTTAGTTATTCAAGATGCATGCACTTCTAACTCTAATGATGGTCAGCGCTTTATCTGAGTGTATCATGAGTACAATCCTATAAGGAACAAAGGAAGAGGTCAAGGATTACACATTTCTGAATTCCTTACACCAATTGGCTAGGTAGCACATAGTAATGCTTGTATGACATTGAAGTATGGTGGGGATAGTTGGTAGAAAGGAGATTACCTTTTGAAACAGCTTATTGAAAAGGCAATTCTGATATTTAAGTAGTGTTCACAAGCCGGCTCGAGCTGCCAAGACATTTACTATGGTCTCCACAATACTTCTATATGCCGCTATGGTAGGATGTTTTTCAATCTCATTGTAGGCCACTAGAAAGTAGTAGCAGAAGAACAGTAGAGGGAGTAGTAGGCTGGGGTTCTTTTGGGTTCGTACTACCGGTATATGGCTTCTAAAGGCA
>NW_003299090.1:123406-131976 GCF_000151645.1 Tuber melanosporum | reverse complement strand
CTCTCAGAGATAATATATTCATCAAATGACTTTTTCAGATGGAATACCTGAAGGATTAAGAGTTGCCTTAACTAAACATGGCCTTTGGCCAAGTAATTACTACTATTTTCAAGCTCAGTGTTCAATAAGGTCCTCTAATGGCAAGAAGTGAAAGCTCAATCCTCACTGTTTGAATGGTGGGAATTGTTGTGCCTGTGCTCTCTTAGTAGCCCAATGAGACTTTAAGGATCAGAATATTTAAATAGAAAAAGCTGTTTTGGCTGTAAGATATGAGGTGATAATTTATCCCATATTCCACTATAAAATCAATTTTATTGAATACTTTTAAGAAGCTGTAAAGCGGTTTCATAAGAAATAACTGTGAATATGATTTTGAGGCATTAAATCACCTGGCACCAGAAGCACTAGCAGTGGCACCAAATGAGCAGATATGGAAATATTGGGTACAGACTGAGAGGATAATACAGGCTTATTGTAATAAGATCATTAATGCTAGCTCAGAATGAGAAGTCAGTTAATCAGAGATATAAATCTCATAGGCATGTATCAAATTAGTAAAATAATTAGTCATATTTGCCAATACCTTGATTGGATATATTGTTTCTTTAAATACCCTATAAGTATTATTAAATTTTATACTTAAGATATACTTTATAAAAAAAGAAATACAAGTATTACTATAAAAAAATGAGTAAGTACCCGTGTGTGAACCACATAGGCCAAAAATTTACAATATTTCAGATCATATTTCTTGTAAAGTGTAATAGCCAAAAGTATTAATAATAATTGTATGTGTTTTTATAGGAATTTGTAATATATCCATACAATGTTAGCTTAAAACATTCAAAAGTGTATCTTTATGATAACTTTCATAATCCACTCTCCATTTAATAAAGATGATTCTAACTATTAGTTTATACTATATACTACAATCCATATACTTGTAAAATTAGAACACAATTCACAAAATCTGATATACTACAACAGGATTTTAAAACATTTGAAACCTTAGCCACTTAAAAAGTCTTCTAACAGCTCTTTAATAAATAATTTTTTTTTAATTATTCTGTCCATTATTTTATACTTTATGTTAGGGTTAATATACTTGGCAAAATACAATACAATTTACAAAAACTGATATATTACAACAGGTTTTGAAAAGGTTTTCAAAAGGTGCATTTGAAATATTAGCCACTTAAGGAGCCTTCAAATAGCTATTCAATGAATATTTTTTCAAATTATTTTAACTATTGGTTTATACTTTATATTAGATTTTGTATCCTTGAACAATTAAATTTAATTCACAAAATTTTATATACCACAACAGGATATCTAAAGAGAAATTTGAAATGTAAATTATCTAAACAGTCTTGTAATAGCTATTAATTAAGTATGTTTTATAATAGTTGTAATGCGGTTTCAACTTCTTATTCTTGTTCTTTGTTCTTCTTGTACAGTGTTCACAAGGTGTAATGTGTTCGCAGTGTGCTAATCACGTTATCGGTAATAAGTACGATAGTTAGCAGGTGGCCTGCTCTTCCAGAGAGGAGGCGAGAGCTGAGAACTAAAGGAGGCTTCGAGGGTGTGCTGGGGAACAAAGAAGTAACCGTTCAACCAAGTATATTGAAATACTGTCTGTCGAAGTCTGCCTTTTCTATCGTAGAAACAGGCGGTCATTAAATACACAAATCTGTTCATGTCTAGCATGAACGAAACTAATCAAAGGTATCAATTGATACACTTTGGTGAAACTTAATTAAGTATCAAAGTGATACTTAAAACAAAACATAAAACAAAACCAAGTATCAAACGATACTTAAAACAAACTAAGTATCAAAGCGATACTTAAAACAAAACATAAAACAAAACCAATAACCGAGTACCCGTACCGGTTACATTCCCCAAAACAAAACAACTATTTAAATAAACAAAACCTAATAATCATTAAAAGCAGAGTCTGAGAAACAAAAGGCTTCAGTTTCTGCTAAGAACTCTTCCTCGTAAGTATCATACCAGGGACAAGAGGAAACTCTAAGGAAATACTTAGACTCGAAGAAATACAAGTCACAGCAGTCACGAATACCAGATTCGCGTTGTACATCAACACAAGTGTGATCACAATCAGGACAGTAATCTATTCAGAGGATTTCAAAGTAGTCTTCAAGTTGGATAACATCGCTGTTCAACAACAGTCCAACAATCTGTTATCACAGCCTCACATTGAGTTCCACATAGTTTGACATCGTTATGGTATTCGGATGGTAATTGGTGACTAGATAAGGTTGTCGAGAGCCTGTTCCATAGCTTGATTTTCCTCATCGCTGCTTTCGAATTCCGACTCAAAGTATGTTGCCCAAAATCCATCTCTAGCTTCGAGTTCTGCATGCCATTGCTCAGTTTCTGGCATTGTAGATGTCCAGCACATGGTGATATAATTGATTGTTGGGGGGAGAGATTCGTTTAGTATGTTGTTTTTCCACCATTCGTTTACCATATCCATAGCGTGCTCTAGTCCTTCTAGTGGTTCCCAGCTGTTCTCACTCATCGGATATCCTTTCCATTTGACTAGGAACTGATCATTTCCATGCCAAAGGTAGTGGTCTCGGATTTCTTCAACTTTCCATTCATCTTTCTTCTCAATGATGATAGGTGTGGGTCGAGAGTGGGTTCTTCCAGGGAACTTGGAGTCGTTATTTGGATGGAATCATTTGACAGCAGAGGCGTGGAAAACTGCAGTATTGCAACGGTACATGCGTCCATCCATCTGAACAGTGTAGTTCTCTGTATGCTCGTCAAAGGATATGACTTTGAAAGGTCCTCGCCATCGGGGTTGCAGTTTCTTGCTGCGTCCAACATTGGTTATGAACATATTTCCATGTACCATGAGCATATCACCTGGTAGAATAGGGACATGTTTGCTTCGTCGCTTCTGAGCAGTAGTGGTGCTTTGGAATCGGGCAGCTTTAACAGCTTGGAAGGAATCATTCTGAATTGCTTGATGGCGGTTTAGATGATCGTCAGAGGCAGGGACTGAGGAGTTCTTAAATAGTGTTGTAGGTAGGAGGGGGTATTGGCGGCTAAAGACTAGCTTGTATGGTGACATTCCCAAGGTATCTGAAAATCTGGCATTGATATATGCAGTGAGCTCAACAAGGGCTGGTTCCCAGTTGGTTTGTCATTCATTGATCATGTTCCTGATTCTGGTCTTGACTTCCCGAATCTTTCTTTCTGCTTGGCCATTAGTCTCATGATATCCAGGGGCAGCCATAATATGGTTGATTCCGAGTGATATCAAAGTTTGCTTCCAGAATCTGGCGGTGAAATGCGGATCAGCATCACTGATAATAGATAAGGGGTACCCATGGGGTGTGAATATGTATTGTTGGAGGTTGTTCGAGGTGTCTTTGGAGGAATCGGTAACTTTCATTGGTATGAGCTATATATATCCAGAAAATCGATCCACAGCTACAAGGATTGTGTCATATCCGGCGGATTTGTTGAATGGTCCTGCAAAATCGATGGCATAGGATTCGAAAATTTCACATGGTAGTTGGAGGGTCTGCACTTTCCCTTCAGGTAGTTGTATTCTCTCCTTATTTGCCTGGCATAGTTCACATTGTTTGACGAAGTCGCGGAAGTCCTTTCGCATTTCAGGCCAGTAGACATATTCCGAGGCATATTGGAGGTTGCGGTCCGCACTGTAGTGTTCTTTATTGTGAATCTCGGTGATGACATATTCTCTCATTGTTATTCCATTGAACATATCGCCTTTTGGAATGTATAGGCAATGTTCACCATAACGGGTACTGGTATAGACCATTCCGTTGGATATGTTGTAGGGGGCGAGATCTCCGTGCCTAGAGCTATCCATAGCTTTGAAGTAGATTGGATCATGGCAATATCCTGCTATCATTTGGCTTCAAAACGATGATGTTAATTCTTCTGTGGTTAATCTAACATCTCGTTTATCCTCAATGAGAGATCCACTTGTTGGTTCGATCGGAGCTTCCTCTTCCTGAAAGGTTTCATAGAGTTGTCGACGATGCTCAGGAATATTAGGGGGTATGACTGAGACAATAGTTTCATTGTTGTAAACTCGTAAGGGTCCACCATATAGTGATCGTGAATCAGTCACGGGAGGAGAGGATGGCGGGGCTGACTGTGGGGGGTGTAAATAGGATATTGCATCGACATAGGCTGCTGCTTGTTCGAGTTATTCAAGACCTTGGTATCATGTTGGAACAGGATTAAGGGTATGAGGAGATTGGGTGATTCATCTTCATCGATCATCTCTTCTGCTCCTTCTGCGGTGTCAAAGCTGGTGTTTTTGGAATCTTCAGCAGGCATATAGTACGGTCGCTGGTATCTGTTGCCAAACTTAATCTCAGTCTGGTGAAAAGGGCAGGTGTCATGATAACAGTGGGACCAGTGGAGTCTGCTTTATTCAAGTTTGTGAGGAGGTGTGCTGCGGAGCGTGCAATTGTCTTTCCATTCTTGATCAATGTCCTTTCCTCGTTCCGTTCATGCAGCGCTGTACATGGTGTAAGAAAAAGGATTGGAGGGAGCGGCAGAGCTGGCAGTAGCCATCGATGGTTCTTGTTCATAGGAAGTGTCGTCAGGGCTGTCTTCGCTTTGTCTTGTGTGGTCATGAACAAGAGGAGGATCTGCGAGGTCTTGATTCTCATATAGGCGGGAGAGAGCATCAGCTAAAAAGTTCGTTCTTCCAGGGTTATAGATGATTTTTGCATCATATTTGCTGATTTCGCCTATCCATCTTGTTTTTCTCCTTCCCGGTATTCTTTCTGTTTTTAGATTAGTGAGAGGTTGGTGGTCGGTAACAATAGTGAAGGTATTGCCCATCAGGATGTGGTTGAAAGTGGCGAGAGCATCAATCACAGTAAGGGCTTCCTTGTCTGTTGTTCCATAGTTCATCTGTGAGTTAGTGAACTTCCTGCTGTGTAATGCTGCTGGTCTCGCCGTTTCATGGGAGGCCCCTTGTCCAACCCATGCTCTAACTCCAACATCCGATGCATCAGTAATCAGCCATATTGGTTCTGGTTTACTATAGTCGATAGGTTGAATAACGTTGGCGTTCTTAATCAACTCCTTGATGTTGGTAAAGGCTTGGTCATGAATGTGGGTCCAGACAAATTCTGCATTGCCGGTAAGGTCTGTGAGCGGTGCGGTTACAGTGGCGTAGTGTGGTAGGAACTGGGAAATATAGTTGACTAGTCCTAAGAATCGCATGAGTTCTTTTTGATTCTGGGGTGTCATCCATTCCGTTAAACAGGATATTTTTGCAGGAGCTGCATGTATTCCTTCATCATCTATAACATGTCCTAGGATATCGAGTTTATCGGCAAACAGGATTGATTTGTTTCTGCTAGCGTAGAATTTAGCTTCCCTAAGTTTGGTACAAACCAAACCTATATGGTAGGCGTGTTCTATTTTGGTGTTCGAGAAGATGAGAATATCATCAATGTAGACCCAAATAAAATGGTGGAGGTATTCGCTCAGGAGGTTTTCCATAATTCGCAGAAAGGTGGCGGGCGCATTCATATCACCTTGTAACATAACTCGGCTAATGAAACTTCCAAAGGGTATTTTGAAACTGTTGTAGCGTTTGCTTTCTGGATCTACCCTTGTTTGGAAGTAGGCATTGCTTAGGACAATCTTACTTCGGAATCTAGCCCGTCCAACTGCATTTATGATCTGGGTTTAGTTTGGGATAGCGGAGCTGTCCATAACCGTGTTTTCATTCCATAACTTGAGGTCAACCAAGGGACGGATTCTTTTGCCATCTGCTTTGGGTTGAACAAACATAGGGACGGCATCTGGGGCTTCTGCTCGGTAGATGACTCCTCTTCTTTGTTGTTGGTTGATCCAATTACAAAGTGGGCTTTTGTATGCGTCAGGAATAGAGTAGGTTGGTTGGTTCTTGAGATTAGAGGGGTTTCGGAGGCGAATGTGGTGATTCACCTCTCTCATAGGCGGTAGTTCTTCGGGTATTTGATCAGGGAAAACATCAGAGTATTCATCCAATAGTCGTTGGGCAGTTGCTTCACAGACTGCGGCTCGGTACTCTCCGCTTGTTGGCTTGCATGAGACTCTAACCTTCTGATCTGGGAAATCGATGGTTGATTCCCCACACCTGATTATAGCTTTGTGGCAGTTCAGGAATGGCATACCTATTAGGGCATCGTATTTGGCTAGATTTCCAACCAGAATTTCCTGGGGGGGTAGGACTGCAGAACCAAGTCGAATAGTCGTACTACAGGTTTTATGGCTTGTGGATCGTGATCCCTTTACTGCTATATTGACTGGTATGGGTTGGTTTAGGTCTCGAGTTGGGAGTCCATGGACAGAGACAAAGGCATTACTGATCATATCTCTTCCGATTGCGCCAGTGTCAAATAGGACTCGAGCCTTTTTGCCATTGATCAGGATACTACCTTTCAGGGCGGTAGGTGCTTTGAATGTAGCCGGAGGTCGAACACTGTTGTATTCCACATCAATATATCCGATATGGATCTCTACATATTCGCTGGATTGGATATTATGGCTTTCAACATTGTTGGCCGATGCCTCTTGCTTAATTGCCTTTCCTTTTGCTTTCTTCGTAGGGCAGTTCTTTGCCATGTATCCTGTTTTTCCACATTCAAAACATTCTCCTTTCTGCCGTCTCGATTCTTTGGAGGATTTGGTTTTCTTCTTGAAAACCAATGGGGTATCGTCTTCAGAGTTGCTGGAGGCTTTGTGCCGTGGCTGGCTATTCCTACTAGAGGATGTCTGTGTTTTGTAGGCCTTGGTCTCATGAAGAATGGCGTCCTTTCATTCTGCTCTTGCAATTATTACTGCAATATCGTCGCCGTCTTCCTCGAGTGGTTCTACTTCTCGCCGGAGGGTGGGGTGCATAGTGTCGTAGAATCGTCGCTTCAGGATGTATTTGGAGATACTTCCTTTCTCCATTCGGTCCTTAATCATCATCAGGTCCGTAGCCACATCGGTGATTCACTTGACATGCATTCCATTAACTTGCTGGAGCTGGTTGAATTTGTTGTATAGGAGGTCGTTGGTTATAGAGGATTGGAATCGTCCTTTCAGGTAATTGAGAACAGTAGTTCCTCTTAATCTTACATTCCCGCTGTATTCCTTATAGCATTGGTGGTATGCGTCGGTTGCCTTTCCTTAGCAGAATAATCCAATGTATAGTCCGGTTGTTGAGTCTTCCACATCTTTCCCTTGCAGGAGAAGATATTGTGTGAGTTCCATCGCCTATCAGTCAAAAGCTTCAGGTTTGAGGTCTTTTTCTTCTCCTGTGAAGTTCACTGGGAGGTGGAGTTTAAACTTAGGGGGTTCAAATACTGCGGGTACCTCCTCTTCTTCAGGCCTAGCCCGAGATTTTCCTCCTCCTCCAGAAGGCCCTCCTCCTGTGCTAGCCATATCTGATTCGCTACCTGATTCAGGGTCGATTGGAGGTTCAAGGGAAGGCTTCTTTGCTGGAGTAGAAGGGAATTCTCCTGGAGGTTGTGTGTCTTCCGTGTTTGCAGGATCGCCCAGCTCTTTAGCAGAGTGCCGGGGTTGTTTCTTTCTTGTAAGGTCTTGCCGTGGGATTTGCTTCCCACTCCTGGTGGTCAAAGACTCTATCTTGGGTTTGAGATGAAGCCAAATGTGCTGTGATTCTGCCACTTCTCTCCGCTAGCGTTCTGAGGTGGATATCGATAGGTTGATCAGGCCTAAATCGGGGCACAGGTTCTTAACCACTTGCTGAGGTTAAAAAAATGTAACGTGTTCGCAGGGTGCTAATCACGTTATCAGTAATAAGTACAATAGTTAGCAGGTGGCCTGCTCTTCCAGAGAGGAGGCGAGAGCTGAGAACTAAAAGAGGCTTCGAGGGTGTACTGGGGAACAAAGAAGTAACCGTTCAACCAAGTATATTGAAATACTGTCTGTCAAAGTCTGCCTTTTCTATCGTAGAAACAGGCGGTCTTTAAATACACAAATCTGTTCATATCTAGCATGAACGAAACTAATCAAAGGTATCAATTGATACACTTTGGTGAAACTTAATTAAGTATCAAAGCGATACTTAAAACAAAACATAAAACAAAACCTAGTATCAAACGATACTTATAACATACCAAGTATCAAAGCGATACTTAAAACAAAACATAAAACAAAACCAAGTATCAAACGATACTTAAAACAAACCAAGTATCAAAGCGATACTTAAAACAAAACATAAAACAAAACCAAGTATCAAACGATACTTAAAACAAACCAAGTATCAAACGATACTTAAAACAAACCAAGTATCAAAGCGATACTTAAAACAAAACATAAAACAAAACCAAGTATCAAATGATACTTAAAACAAACCAAGTATCAAAGCGATACTTAAAACAAAACATAAAACAAAACCAAGTATCAAATGATACTTAAAACAAACCAAGTATCAAAGCGATACTTAAAACAAAACATAAAACAAAACCAAGTATCAAACGATACTTAAAACAAACCAAGTATCAAAGCGATACTTAAAACAAAACATAAAATAAAACCAATAACCG
>NW_003299090.1:119998-122950 GCF_000151645.1 Tuber melanosporum | reverse complement strand
ACCAATAAACCGAGTACCCATACCAGTTACACTTCTTGTAATTGTTAAGTTATTATTATATCATTTCTACAATTTCTATTGTTATACATTTTGACTCAAATCATATTACTATTAACTTGTCAAGTTCTTCTGTAATAATATTATTATACGATTTTGTATTCATTGAAGGTTATAACCCCAGCTTCCTTATAGCTATTATTCATAGTATAAAGGCTAAACTTAACTTTACAGCCATATTTTTGTCTTCTACTTTGACTGCAATCTTTTTATAATACACTATATATACTATTATACTACTTGTAGTTTAGTTTAAATTTTATATTTATATATAACTCTTTCTATAAAGAAGTAGAGTTTTTGTAGTATTTATTATTTTATGATAATAATTATCATCCTGTTATCATATATTTTTTATTTTTGTTTTATTTTTATTTTTTGTTGATATGTGCTGACAAATCATAGTCATGTGATCTGGCTTTTATTACATTTACTGGAGTACCTAATGATATTAGTATAGATATGAAACCAGGATCGGAATTGAACTTGAAACCTACAGAATACAACTTTCTGATTTATAACCCTTTACCCTAAAAACTAGAGGCATTTCAAAATGCAAAAACCTTGGTCCTGGTTTTGAGTACTTTACATTATACTACCCAGAAGGCGGCCGGATTGGACAGCTGGGAACACAGCCTGACCTGGCTAGTTTTCTAGGCAGGGGTATTCCTCAATCATCCTCAGGCATTCTGGATTACTATTTTCTTATTTCTTGTTTTGGTAGGTTCATTAGATTGAGACAGGCATAACACGGAGCTTGTCTGCTGCGTTCACTCCAGGTATGGCATGGAATAATGGTACAAAACACTAACAAATAAAGTAAATCCCAACCCTGTCCAATGTCCTTTTGAGGATTTTCAGCAGTGGGCCAGTTAGGTGTCCTTCTAGGTGGACAGTCCTGCAGAATAGGTCAGTGCGTCAAGTTGGCTGCTGTGGGGCAACCTTCCATTGCTTGCGGCTTGGAACACCTCGAGGTCATGTTTGATACAGAGACGTGAATACGTTATTGAGGCAACCCTGGGCTCGGAGTCCTCCCACTAAGGGGGGAGATACTTTGTGTGCCCTTTTGGCTATCAAATTGCTTTTGGAGAGTTCTTACCATAGAGGAGGAAGGTCGCAGGAGACATGCTTGCTGGTAGTACTGTAGTGTAGTCCTTGTTGGATGGTCTACGAAGTAGATTTCTTTCTGGATTAGGGGTTAAGGCCGGGTGACATGAGCTGGTAGTTGATTGTAACTGAGCAGCAACGACACCGTCTCACTAGGAGTCCTGCTAGTGGTACATTCCAGATGTACTATGTGCTAGGTGGAAGTGTTGTGTTGGCTTATTACTTGGACATAATTATATTGGGTGCATATGCTGAGCATATGCTGATTCAGCAGTTTCCCAGTCATTTGTTAAAATATCTTTATCGAACTCCAATCTTATAAGCCTTCTGGTATGAAACCAACCACACATTTTTCCAATAAGAATGCAGGCAGAAATGATAACCTCCATAAGTAGATACCAAAACAAAGGAAACAATGGCCATAAACAAACCAATCTCTATTTTCATCACTCCAGTTGTCTGAAAACAGGGTAGATTGTTCTCTTATTATCACGAACGTGGCTTGGCGAGGAAAGGGATTTCACGTGACACATAGTTATGAGTCACAGGTACGTTATTGTTTTACACTTATGACTCATTCGGGTCATATGATTTGTTTTGTTATGTGTGGGATTTGTGATGCTTTCGCACATGGCTCAAATATGAGTCATGGGACGTACACAGGGCGAGTGTGCCTTGTGAGTGAACCTTACGAGTATGCCTTGCAGGTGAGTCTTATGCATATGATTTATGTTTCACACATATGACTTGGTCGAGTCATATGATTGGTTTATTGCGTTATGATTGGTTTATGAGTTTTTCGCACATGACCTCGCTATGAGGTCATGGGGTTTGAACATGTGACCATATTGGTCACATGATTAGTTGTTATGATTTTGTTTCGCACATGTGACCACCTTAGGTCACATGACTATGGGTGGAAGAACACTATATAAGGAGGCCGATGCGGCTGAGGAAGATAGGTTCTTCACGCTTTGTTCTAAGTACTTTTCCTACTTATTACTTTAAACAAATATAAAACACCTTTACGATCTTTATCTTTACTGCAATGTTATTGTTACGCCAAGGAAGGTTCTTCACGAAGACGAGTTAGAGAAAGCTTACGATAGGCATTTCCGATAGAAGACAAAGGTCTTGTACTATCGGTAATGTGGGCAGAGTCCTAGAGCTATCGTAAGAAAAAGGAAGAGAGAGAAAGAAATGAGAAGTATCGTTCCCCGTCACCAAGAACTAACTATCCAGAGAGGGATCGTTACACTTATTTTGTTCAAAGATTTATGAATTTTCAATATCTGTAGCTGAGACCAGCCTGGAAGTACTAGCTTGCTGAGAAATGGATTTTTTTATTTTTAGATGTTCAGCTCGGAGAAGACCTGAACCAATCCAAGTACACACTAGAGGTAGTAATTTTTACCTCACACAGTATAGGTGAGATTGCCATTACAGAAGGGAAGAAAAGATTGCACAAACCACAATCCTCCACAGGAAAGTCTATTGCTTTCGAGTACTGGATGTAGTAATTTAGTATTAGTATGAAATCTCCTACAATGAGGCTGACACTTTCCCAAGATACCATACCTAAGGTCTGACAAAGCTGTTTGATCAACCCCTATGGACATTCATGTTATTTTTGTTAGCTATGTGCAAATCAGCACTTATCTTATCCATGCTGCCTATACGGACAGATAAAGTCAAGCCACATCAGTAAAAAAAAAAAAAATCATGTGGTTGAGGAAAATAGTAAAAGTGATTATTGACAAGAACCAGGCTAGAACAGGAGGTACGGCT
>NW_003299090.1:113465-119591 GCF_000151645.1 Tuber melanosporum | reverse complement strand
TCAACGGTGTGCGCGCGTCTCGTAATGTCAAACACGTTGCTAGCGAAAGGGCATCGATGTCTCTAGGGGCTGATCAAGCGGTTTTGTTCATCAGACCCGAGATAACCTAGGATGGTGTTAACAACCTAGCCTATGAAGGCTCTAAAGTTCTGCATTTGTGGAGATAATGAGGGTGGAATTAGTGTTTTACCCCGTAACCACCTTCCTAAATAGTACAGAAAATAGAGATGGGAGTTTCTGTTCAATCATGATCGATCACTCTATTAATATATACACCCGCCCCGGAGTAATTGTGTTTGCCAAGTGTGTTAGTTGTTAGAAATAGGATCGGGCAAAACTGAAAGCAACTCTAGTAGAGCAAGCCGATCACAACCGACTAGACTCGATCACTCGGTCAGAGTGTCCTCGATCAGATCATACTACCGCTGCACCCACAATATCTGCCTGAGCACGTTCATGTCCACCACTAACTACTGTTAAGAACTGTAGGCAAAAGTATTGTCTGAAAATATGCAGGACATCTCCGACTCGGGGGAGAGTACACTGGCTACTGTGCTTTGGCTTATCGTAGCATCTCATATTGTACCAGCTTGGGGTAGGTTCTATGCCCTAGTAACTCTCATGGTGCCTCCCTGGTGTGATAATATCACATCATATTATCATACTATGGCTGAGCTTGCTCAGTCCGCTAGGACAACCCTCTATACCTTGCCCTCGTTCCCACAGTAAAACTTTCTATGGACGCACACAAACTCTGCACTCTTTAGCTCCACCTCCTCCCTCCCTTCTGTCTTCCCTCCATTCTTCTTCTTTTTCCTCCCCAAACCATCATAAATACTTACAATCAAGAAAAAGCACCCCACTCTCACGCTCCCCCCCGCCTCCTTCATTGATCTTATTCCCTCAACTCACCAATCATAATCAATTCCATCACGATGTACAGGTCAGATATTCGAGCTTCCACAAAGAAGCGCAAATCCAACGAGGCACATAAAACCCCCGCCGAACCCAACAAGAAAAAAAGACTCCACAATGGTACCGGCCGCTCTTCTCCCGACACAGTTAGTGATTATGACGACCACCAAGAAGACGCCACCACCGTGGCTACTACGTCCCGCAAGATCACCAAAGCTTCGAGCGCTAAGAATTCCTCCGTCAAAGCCAAAATCAGTGCCTCCAAGGCCGGGTCCAAAATTAGCCAATCTATCACCAAATCTGCAGAAAATGATGCCGAGAAGGTCGCAAAAGCCAACATTAGCAAGCAGGCACCCAACCCGACCAAGCCCTCGAAGCGCAAGAGAACCGGAGACGAGTCTGACGGAGGGTTGAAATCCCCTATTCCGGATAAGAAAGCCAAGGTTCTGGAGCCTCTGAAGGGGAAGACTATTGGCGAAAGTACCGAGAAAGCCGGAAAGGTTGCTGAAGCTCACGGGACATCAAAAGACATGGCCACCTTCGGTAACGGAGACACTAGCGTGGGTTCTAAAGTGATTATATCCGACAACACCTCCGAGAGCTCCGAGGCTTCCGAGTCTGAGGATGAAATCGAAATTATTTCTCCGAAGGGGCCAAAAAACATCAAATCCCCCAAGGGCGATACTGCTGTCAACACCGGCGAAGTTATGGGGTCCACATCAGGAAATGATCCCCAAGGGGTCACCTCTATGACCTCTTCAGTTAGGGGTAACACCGGAGACAGCTCATCTCCTGGGCAAATTCCCAACGACAAGCTGCCAAGAAATTCTTTCATAATAACGGATCCCAACAAGCCCCGCCCAAGGGGCCTCGGGCGCCTCCATTTCAAGGAAAGTGAGTCAACCATCTACAGTCCTTCATGCTCTTAACTTCGCTAATGGACATACTAAAAGCACCGGCCTATAAAAAGCTTATGGAAGTGGCTACCCAAGTCAAACGTGTGGCAAGAATCATGACCGATAAGCTAGTTGCTGCAAAAGCAGCCAGCATGAATGGTCCCTCGACGGACACCCAAAAGGCCATAGATAATGCTTGTGAGAAAATGGAAAAGTTCATTCGAATTTATTCCTCGCAGGTCAAATTTCTCAATGACGAAGAATACATGGCTCTTCTTAAAGCAGCCGTTCAGTGCTTGTGTGATGCTGAGACTGGTGACTTTCCTAATTACAACTTCCAGAAGGCTCTTTGCACCTTTTTAAAGCAAATGGAACTCAGTGAGCGTCAAGCTACAACACTGGGTCTGTACCCTATCCTGGAGTTGTATAGGGTGGCAGAAGAATCGGGGGATATTGGCCCAGATATCGCGAAACTCGTCGCCTCTATCGATGCATCTCTTCTGAGAAAGAGCAAAGAGGCTGAAGGGAAACTTGTGAACCCTGATTACATCCCAGAGGACTATCTTACGTAAGTTTCTACTATCAGATGCCAAACTACAATTAGATGCACAGCTAACATCATCGACATAGTAAGATGCAGAAGCGCATTCTCTCCATGGGAAACATCTCGAAGCCTATTTACGACGATTGGGACAAATTTCTCGAAGAGAGCGCTCGCCCGAAGTCGTCTCAGAGAGCTCAGCGCCCTACCTTTGTGGACCAAGTCTGCGCTTCCTACCAACCCCTACCTCCTGTGATCAGGCATACTCCAGTCAACAGTGAATGGGTTAAGAAACATATGGTTTCCCAGATAATTTCAAAGAAACGTGCAAATAAGAGATTTGTGACGAAGATGAACAACCTTCAAAAGGTCACTCGCGAACGTAACACCTATCAGGAGAAACCAGACGACGAGAACGATCCGATAGAATATACCTCCTTCAGAAGACCATTGAGGTTTGATGAAACAGTGGAGGGCCGCGCAATCCCGGAATACGATGCCTCCGGGAAACCCCACTGGATAAATGAAGTGTGAGAAGATCTGGCAACCATATAGCATATGGCTCCTTTGGTGGCCGTCTTGCGGTTCTAATAAAGCTTCTTTATGGTTCTTTTTTTTTTGTAAAGCTTACCACTTATTTATGGGATGAGCAGTTGATATGCACGTACGTAAATCATTTACAAATAAAGGTCAGTTACACCCTCCGGGGGAGCCTTTAGGCTTGTTTCGTAACATTTAAAGTAGCGTTTTCCCTAGAATGCGGTTCGAAGGTGAATGTGAGCTACCTTTTGGCTTATTTTTCGCCTTGCCTTACCAAAGGACTATAGAGAACTAAACACAAAGGTCCACTCTGAAAGTAAACAATTGATATACCGTACCACCCCGTTGGGGTACCCAGATCTTTCTTCTCTACTGTTAGATATCCATTGAGACTTTTGGATTTTTGCTCTCTCGATCTGTTTCGAGTGATTTAGCTCTCTCCCGGAGAACAGTTCATATTAGCATAGCACCAGTAGGTGTGGTATGATAATTTCCAAATAATATTATAGTATAGCAGAACCCTAATTGGGTCTAGTATATCAGGAATACAAAGTCTACCACTCGCGGGTTGTCTATAGAACCTGATAGGGCGAAGTTATGAAGAGAAATTTCCCTCTGTCGGATACTTTCTGTGATAGCGCCTAGGGCTCCTGGCATTCCACAGCATCCAACAATGCGAT
The DNA here is from genome assembly GCF_000151645.1 of Tuber melanosporum. NCBI lineage: Eukaryota > Fungi > Ascomycota > Pezizomycetes > Pezizales > Tuberaceae > Tuber > Tuber melanosporum. The sequence continues at coordinate 116,019 of NW_003299090.1, read as the reverse complement.
GCCACCCCCCCCTCTAGCGAGTCAGCACCAATACCAGTGCCACTAAACCCAAGTGTCCAGACCATCCGTCCTCAAGTGCATGCGGGACGGACTAGAATTCATGGGAAGCCCGGGACGGCAGAACCATGTAGATGACGACTGGGCCATGCAGGTTATGGGTGGCTTTACAAGTAACCGGGGGGTTACCGATTGCTAGAGGGCTGCGGAGCCCTACCGTCACCCCCTCACACGAAGGTCTTTCCAAAGAACAGAGGTTGACTCAAATGCTCGAGACACCATGCCCGGAACGCCCCGGACCAGAGTCTTATATTTGCCTACCCGGTGCCTAGGATACCTACAATCACTAAAATTTTAATACAACTACACGAGAATTAATCTAAGTATCATACTCAATATTATTAAACCCCACCAATCCAGAGAAAGGCCCATGACAGTACTACTTGACTAGTTAGCGCAGCTGCAATCACCAAAATGGATATATTTACGTTCTATCCTTTTACCGCATATATCCACTAATACCTTTGAACTACTAGTTAAGCTATTTTGAAATCTCCTTCTATCATCAACCTGCAATACCCAATGTTGGAAATTTTGGAATATAGGTTGGTGAGAAGAAGTACCCTTGTAAGTAAAACAAGATTTTAGCAAAGACCCTCAATGGACTAAAATCGCCCTTGGCAGGCAAATTTTTCAAAATCCAAATCCAACCACTAAGATACTTTCCCTCATCCCAAGTATAGTTCTAGAAGACCAAACTCCATGCTAAGTTCCAGGCAAAAAGTCTAACAAGTTTGACTGTGATTCAGAGTGTAAGGGCCGTTTGGCATTACAGTTTGGTGTGGTTATACACTAATCATGGTTTTGCTGAAAAACTCACTTATATAACCAATCTTAAAGGTCATGATTATTCAGTATACAAGCTTTATGAAACTCAAAACTAAAAAATTCTAAGAAAAAAGAATTTACAATATCCCTTAACCATAGAATTTTATAAGAAATAAACTGACCAATTTAGAGAGAAGTCAGTAGAGGCTACATAATATTATAATAATAATATAAGAACACTAGAGATGTAAAAAACAGTTATCACTGACAATGTAACCTGTAACTGGTATGGGTACTCGGTTATTGGTTTTGTTTTATGTTTTGTTTTAAGTATCGCTTTGATACTTGGTTTGTTTTAAGTATCATTTGATACTTAGTTTTGTTTTATGTTTTGTTTTAAGTATCGCTTTGATACTTGGTTTGTTTTAAGTATCGTTTGATACTTAGTTTTATTTTATGCATTGTTTTAAGTGTCGTTTTGATACTTGGTTTGTTTTACCAAAGAGTATCACTTGATACCTTTGATTAGCCTCGTTCATGCTAGACATAAACAAGATTTGTGTATTTAAAGACCGTCTGATTCTATGATGGAAAAGGCAGACTTCGACAGACAGTATTTCAATATACTTGGTTGAACGGTTACTTCTTTGTTCCTCAGTACACCTTCGAAATCTCCTTTAGTTCTCAGCTCTCGCCTCCTCTCTGGAAGAGCAGGCCACCTGCCAACTATCGTACCATTTACCGATAGCATGAAAAAAACACCTTGCAAACATGTTACACTTATCCTGAAACATAATTAGCACCTTGCCAATATGTTATAGTTTTGTTTTAAGTATTGCTTTGATACTTAGTTTGTTTTAAGTATCATTTGATACTTAGTTTTGTTTTATGTTTTATGTTTTAAGTATAATTTTGATACTTAAGTTATTTTACCAAAGTATATTGCTTGATACCTTTGATTAGTTTTGTTCATACTAGACATGAGCAGATTTGTATATTTAAAGACAGCTTAGTTCAATGATGGAAAAGGCAGACTTTAACAGACAGTATTTCAATATACTTGGTTGAACAGTTACTCTCTAATTTTCCCAGTACATCTTGGAAGCCTCCTTTCGTTCCCAGCTCTTATTTTCTCTCTGGTAGAGCAGGCCACCTGTCAACTATTGTACCTTACCCTGAAACATGATTAGCACCTTGCGAACAAGTTTCAGACAAACTCAAGCCTTAACATAGAGTTTTCTTCTATTTAATTACTCAGACCTAGAGTCATTATACTAGGCAAAAATAATAAGAGAACTTTACCTTCTCTACCTTACTACCACCAGAGCTAAATTGTTTCTTTTTTTCTTTGTTGACTACTAATTCCAGTCCTATTAAGTTATATTATATAGATTAGTATTATTCTATTCCTAAAGCTGTTCATATTTACATTCCCTTGATTTTCCTATTGATAACCATATTATTTATATAGTAATCTTGGTTTCTGACCAATCAGATATAACAAGCAAGTTGTTTACTTTTTCATATATACTTTACTTAAGAGACAATAGAGAGAGATGACATTATAGCAATTACACTCTGAAAATATTAAATAGAAAATAGCTTATTTCATCCTTCTTTCTTTAACTTCTTATTTCAATGCAAGCTTGACAACTAGGATGTAAGTTGTATGAATAGTTTCTACAAATATACATGAATAGGTGAACCGGTTTATCTCCCGGAGTGGTGC
>NW_003299090.1:112348-113390 GCF_000151645.1 Tuber melanosporum | reverse complement strand
AGATGAACTTAATTTACCGCTAACACGACCACTACCACGTCAAAACAATTATGCCATAATAGACACCTCTACTTAGCACTTATGCTATACTACTATCTTAAGAAACCCTATACTATTCTTCATACAATTATCTAATAATTCCAAATAAATATATATTCATAAAATAATTTTATTATAAGCAATTAGTTATATTAAATAATATCTTTCTTAGTACAGGTAATAAAATCCTAGTAATCACTTAAAATATTGGCCTGCAGGTGATCTAGGCAGTACTTAAATTTCGTTTCTAAAGGCTATTCTCTTACAGCCTAGTATTATTCAAAGCCTAACAAATAGGCTTTTTAAATTTACTATCTAGTAATTATTTCTTTTTTTCTTATAAAACACTAGATAATTAGATTTTTTACCTTCCTCCTATTGTTTACACTTTTATGATATTAATAGTATTATTTAAATTTTTCAACATGTTAACAATTTTATCCACTAAACTTTTAGCAAGCATATACATTTTTCCACCTATCAGAAATCTTCTTAAGTCTGTAAATACCCTATAATGTAACAGGACTAATGGGTAGACTAGGTTTCCAAGTTATGTACTACACCTTCTGAGGGTGAGTTTGATAGGCGAAGATTAGCAGAAGACAGACAAACAGTGAACTAGGAGCCAGGTAGAAACCAAACAGAGAATAGGACTGAGAACAAGACCGAGAATGGGACAGGACAGAGAACAAGACCAGGAACACTACAGGAAGCAAAAGTGTAGAAAGTACCATAGATAGGAGGAAAGCCTGACTAAATAAGAAACTGGATACCAGATAATGGACTAATTGGAGAATTGGACTGAGATTAATTATCAAGTGGATAGATGTACAGGAAGAGATAACCAATTGTGTGAGGAGAAAAGAAAAGAGGAAGGAGGAGAAATAGCTATAAGGAGGGAAGAGAAGAAAGGTAAACTAACTGGCAGCATAACAGGAAACTGGTTGGGTTGCCCTAACAAGTATGGCCATCTAAGGGTACCAAAAACTTATTGGATCACAAA
>NW_003299090.1:61833-112083 GCF_000151645.1 Tuber melanosporum | reverse complement strand
CCTCCACTCCTTCGCAGGGTGAAGATCTGTGTACCGCGCTTAAAGTTTAAACTTCGTGCTTAAAATAAGCCTTATATAGTATAGTTTTGTGTTTCTAGGATACTAGTTAGGAGGAGTTCAAAAGGTATTTTGGTATTTAGTATTCTACTCTGGGATTTTTGAGTCTTTCTGCTTTGATTTTACCAGTTAGAAGATACATCAGTTTATGTTATCTCTTTAATTAATGAAATGTGAGCAATATGAAATAGAAGAGATAGTAATAGTATCAAGTGGTAGAATTTCAAAAGAATGGAGAGAAAAATATTTCAACTATGTATCTAGTCAAATGAAAATTCCATTCATTATAGGAGCCAGATAATTTAAATACCTGCAATGAGAGTTATGTAGGAATGCAGAGTACAAACAGTCTTCCAACTACTGAAGGATGACAACAAAATATGAATTACCTGGCCCACGCTGAAACTACCATAACAGTGAGCCATTTTCCGGACTTCAAGTTTTTCTAAAGTGTTGTGGCAGATTCTAGTTTTGAATAAGAAAAAAAAAACCCCCCAAAATTGATCTTTTTATTTCCGGATTGGCAGTAGTTTGAAGGTCTGATGATTGTCAGATGACTTCCAGAATTGCCCTTCTACTTCCTGTAAAAGCATTGAAAAGCTGCCTGTGATTCTTAACCAAAAATTGCATAGCCACCAGCCTTGAGTGACCGATTATGATTCCAATACTCAAAAATTGGTGCCACTCTAGGCTTTAGGATTTCTGGCAATGAATTACAGCACAATTTATTTTTCTGCACTAGCTTGTTGAGATCCTGCATAGATGGTAACCGCCCCTGAGAGGCGCCTCCTAAAAGAAATCCCCACCTAATTTCGAGAGGGTTTAAAAAGATTGATTGTTGCTGGTTCTATCCAGGATAAAGCGATTCAAGGAACCTAAGCACTTCACATGGTCGTTATTGAGAAACGATCCGACCTAGCATCGGATTCCTTTGAGGGAAAAAAGGAAAAAAGAAAAAGGACAGGTACTACGATATAACTTGTTCACAAATATCAGCCATTTTAGAAAACTTAGCTACTCGAAGCCTATCTTTGGACCTTTCAATCTATTGTAGCTTCACTCATTGCAGCACCTTGCTCCGCTGCTCCTCGGCAAACTTCAACAGCGGGTACCGCTGAGCTATTATTAATCTCATGCTCACCCGAAGACCCAGCGCGCTCACTTCCCACAAGCAAAAGGTTTCCAACCTCACCGCGAAGGCAAGTCTAACCAAATACCATCCATGTACCCAACGCCGCACCCTCCACTCTCTTTCCGCTTATAGAGACATAAATATCCTAGAGAAGCTATCCACAGTCTTGCATAGGGTTTCTAAAGGGAGTGTTTATTTAATAAGGTGATGAGAATCATAGATGAGATTTAGGACAGTGCATGGGCTTTGAGCGATTACTTTATATCTAAATTGATTCCGAGAATAGAGTATGGATCGTAGGGGTTTGGGAGATGAATGTTACAGAGATGACAGATTTTGGAATTTATGTCTCAGGAGACATAAATTAATTGAATTACTATTTAGATTTTCTGCGAAACGAAGTTACTAACAAGGGATATGGACGATGGAACCAGCGATTTATTGGATTGTAATTACCTATAACCGATCGTATATATGCATAACAAACTCAACGGTAGAATTTACGAAAGCAGGACAAAACCAAGAACATAAATTAAGCCGTGATTCCAACAGAACGAACAGGTCACTTCCAAAAAAGAAACCACATCGAACATCGACCGAAGGAAATTAAACCCAAACACCTTTGTATTGAAATTTCAAACACCTAAGCTACAATGTCATAAGATCAAAGAGCACGGCCAAGGCTCCTAAGACACCACTTAGAAGCCACCTCTACCTGTAACTTTCGAAAAAATTAGTTTCTCATCCATGTATAACCTTAGCAGCATCCGCTCCATGGGTTCCGTGATTCCAAAGGTACTCGGTTATAAACGTACGCTCAATAGAGTCTGTCTGAAGGGTGTTAACCTCCGCACGCAACTTCTTAAGCTCACCAAAGCGATTGCTGGTGTCATTCCTCAGTTCACGAAACTGGTCAATTATCTGCCCGGACGCGCCCGCATCCTTGAGAAAATCCTCCTCGAACTTCTGCATGCGGTTAACGATCGCCTCCTCAACGGCATCCTGGCGGTGAATGATGTTGACCATAGTACTTTGGAGAATTTGAAGGTTTGCTCCGAGAAGGGTCATTTCAGCGAGCGCCTTGTTCTGAAAGTCCCTGGTGACATTTTGGAGATCCTCACGAAGCTTCGTATCGATGCTGGTGGAGGCAGTTAACTTACGGAAGGCGTCCTCGAGGACTGAGAGGCGATGCATGACGGACGGAGTGGGCTGAGATAGCATGTGTGAGCAGTCAGGACCCTCTTGTGTCCGAGTAGTAAAATTAGTGGAGAAGGGATATGGGAAACGCACATTAACAATATCAGCGGGGCGACCGCGGTGATCCTCGAGATAACCTATCGCAGCTGTCAGTAGCATTTCCATGAGAGAATAAAGAAGAACTCACTAGACAACATTCTGCCATCAACTGGCTCAGCTTGGGGACGGCGAATAGGCCCGTATCCATTATAAATAGGCATCGCGTATTCTATCTCCAGTGATTAATTTATCTCCCCGAATACATAAATTGAATTTTCGAAGAAAAATATTAGAAGACGTTAGAGAGGACTCACGGTTAAGGATAAAAAGTTCTTCGTCAGTGAGGTAGTTCTTGTTCTTCCTAGATGTAGAGGGGGCAGCGACGCTAGGAACATTATTACCCCACTCAATAGAATCCCAATTAGTGCGCTTCCCATTTGAACCCTCAACCTCAGTAACCCCAAACACTTTCCCACGCCCCCCATGGAAGTACTGAGCCCTCTCGGGAGCCAGAGGCAGGGTAGTGAAATACTCCTCATCAGGCACACTACCCTCCAACAGAGGCGCAAGTCGGGACTCCTCTAAACCACTTGTAACCTGTTTCTTCTCAACTGGTGCAACCTTCGTTTCCTCTACCTTCTTTCCTTCTACCTTCTGTCCATCTACCTTCTTTTCTTCTGCTTTCTTTTTCTCTGCTTTCTTTTCCCCTGCTTTCTTTTCCCCTGCTTTCTTTTCTTCTGCTTTCTTTGTCTTCATGGCAGAGTGGCGCTTGGTTATAGAGGGTCGTACAAGCTTTGCCAGCTCAACCTCTGACATATCAGCAGGGTTGCGGATTGTCACCGGAGTAGATACTCTGCGACCATTAAAGTTGCTCTTACGAGTAGATGGCTCCACAATCTTTTCTTGGGAACCTGGGTCTCCTCCGACGCGCTTTTCATTTCCCTTCTTCTCTTTCTCCTTCGGCTGCTCTGCATCGGACGGCCCCTCATTATACCCCCTATCAGCTACACTGTCAGGGTCAGCAAGAGGTAAGGAAAGCCATTTCTTCCCCTTCTTTCGCGAGGGCACTATAGAGGCGTTAGCACCTGATATCTTTTGTGAAGTTAGAGGGCATACTCGGAGTATTAGAAACAGGCATTTCACCTGGTGTAGTAAGCACACATGGTGTTACAGCCACCTTAGGTGGGAGGGGCGTTGTGGGGGAACCCTTAATTGGCTTTGGTGATTTTCGAGGGGGAGATCGTTCCAGGGAATTCCCTCCAGGAAGGAGATCTTCTGGCATGACTAAGTAGGACATTTTTCCAAGCTTTTGGTTGATAGATCTGTGGAGAGTCCCTGTGTTGTGTGATCTAGGTAGAAAGGTAGAGAGGTAAAGAAGAAAGTGGTAGGTGGCGACAAATAGATGGCCGTCTTTTTAAGAGAGTTTCCCCCCGGAAGCACTCTGTGTGGTGCCCTAGGGTTGAATGGTAACTTCCCTCAGGAGCAATTCATCCAAAGAAACATATGCGCAACTGAATGTGGCGGGGTTCCCGGATATCCCTCAATATTCAAACCCCCCACCAACCCCTTCCACTCAATCCAAGTCTTTCATTACCCCCCCCCCCGGCGAGAGCGAGATCTATATCCAATCTATATCCAATTCTCGCAAAAAAAAGTCATCGCATACTAGTCATAATTTGGTTAGAATCTTCAGGCTATAGTACGCTCAAATAGGATTTCTACCCGTGTTTTGTCTCAGAATCTCAATAAAACGCCATACCCCAACTCTTTATAGCTCGGTCTCAACCCTTCAAATCTGATTTTGACGCGATTATAAGTTTCAACGTGCTACTACCTAACGACTCTAAACAAATATACGATACCGCGAAGTGCCGCACTCGTACAGCACGTTCCAAACATTGATGATTCAAGATGGTGGGGGGGGTGTGAGCTCACGAACTTACTTCCACTCCAATCACCCTACCAATAAAAGCTTCTAAGCCGCTGTTGGTTTAAAAGACACAACAAATCTTCCAGAGTTGAATTTCGGATATGGCTTGCGCGTGCAATAATAAAAAAGATTACGTTTATTCACCAACTATCACTCGAATACTATAGTAAACTACAGCCGTATTTGTAAATTTCTCGTACCATACACTCCCTTGTATCTCAGGGGCTACGCCAACCAACTACAAGAGAACAAGAAAAGCCTTTTAAATGAGTGTTTTTAAATATGCCTCTAGGGATACCGTACAATTTTAGAATAATTTGCTTTACAGAATAATGACAAAGCGTTCCAAGGGCAGGTGTTACTTGGAAGAGTACGAGAACTTTACGAATACGGCCTTACAGTAGGTAGCATTTCATAGAAACTCTCCAACAAGTGGAACGCGCCCCCTAGATTTTCAGTGTGAAATACCCTTCTCCGACACGCAACTACCCAGAGCCGAGGGGGCCGGGAAAGGTTAAAATGTATGCCGAGGCAGAAAATTCTTATGTTTTCAGAGCAGAATTAGTCACGCTCTATGGGGAACCTGGTGTCGCTCATCCCCACCTTAGCTAAGCTCTTACACACTTCCTTCTATACACAATTGCTTATAACGAGTGGGCATCAATCTGGATAAGCTTGAAACAAAATATGGCCGAACACAACTACCTTTGGCAGCCCAGAAAGGACATAAGAAGTGGTAATTATATCATACTTTTGGAACGAGAGAATTTGAGCACACAATAGACTTTATTGGTAGAGGCACACGCTTTCACTAGCTCAGCAGCATGGACAACGAGGGAGTTACAAATCTAGTCCCGAAGCGCAAATCTTCTATTCCCCGACCAGAAGAAGGAGACCCAATATCAGAGCTCTCCTTACTGCAGGCGTCCGGGCCCCCCTAGCCCCCCTCCAAGTACAGATATTTTTGTGGTCCCGGATACCTAAAATTCCCACTTCAGATACCCCAACCACGGCCAGGATAGCGGTCAATTGGCATTCTCACATTATTCCTGCTTTGCCAACTGGTTTTTCCCATCTCACAAATACCCACTCCTCCGGCGGTCCTTGCGGGAAAATCTTTCATAGATTTAGACGCGAGGACTGAGTACACTCTTGGAGGATCGAGTGATTTAGTGTGAGCGAAGGTTGCTTCTCTTTCTTTTCATTTCCTAGAGATTTTTCTCGAGAATCATTTATATGTTTCTACGTTACTTTATCAGACAACTTTCTTTTCGCCCCCAGACAGTGGAGGGCTTTCCCCCGCAGGTTGCTTCCCCCTATCGAAATACATCATACTTCTGTGGGCTCCCAGAAACCATATACAAAATACACTCTAGACAATTCCCGATCCGTGGCGCCAATTTGACAGAAAAAATTGGAAGTCTCGCGTCCTTGGTAATTGCAGTAGTCTACCTCGCGTATTGTAAGCTTTCAATGGGCAAATAACAAAGGCAATAATTATGGGTTAGGAAATCTTAGTATCCATAGTATCCAGCTATATCTAGAGCTCCTGAAAGGCATCAATTCTCGGAGGCACTGGGGTGGTTAGCCTTCAATTCCATGATCTCGGGTTTTTAAGGGTTTGAGAGCAATGTTGATGGAGCCGCAAAATTCCTATGAATACGATAATTTCCCGCCACAACGGACCGACCTAACCAGATCCCAACCCTTCCCGCCTTAGGGCAACAGAGTATCCCGGGCGGTATCATACGTGTGGAATAGTATAACCACAATCACTTGAATGATTAGGCGGTGTGCTATGTCGTTGGTCTTATCTCTCCCAATAAGGCTAAGAAACATTGGGTTATTTTCTATCTCCGAAGGGGAATGGGGCTGTGTTTTTGCTATGTTCCCCCCCCCCAGACAAGGGTGTCATTTGTCTTAAGCCACAATCTCGGTATGAGCTTATGTAAGCGGAACCATCAACCTCAACTACCAGCGATACCATCACCGCTCTGATTAACCTAGCCAACGCAACTACCGGTACCAAAACCCGGTACCCAGCCCAACCGAAGTCATACTCACGTTACCCGATAACCCTTACCGCTTCTTATAAGGCTTGCAGATGGCGGAGAGAGGCAACACACCACAAACGATAGATCTCGGCTCCCCACGGAGGAGGCGTGTCGACGTCAACATTCCAGACAGAGACGGCCAAACGGCACTCTTGTGGGCAGCGAAGCAAGGGCACGAGGAGGTTGTGAAGCTAATACTGAGTCGGGGGGATATTGCTACCGGTGCAGCAGACTACCACGACCTAACTCCACTGGATTGGGCTGCTGCGTACGGTCATGAGGGGGTTGCGAGGCTATTATTGGACCGGAAAGATGTCGACCCCGAGAGGCAGGGGCGGTGGGGCAAAACACCACTCTTGTTGGCCGCCGACAATGGGAATGAGGGGGTGGTTGGGCTGCTACTGGAATGCAAGGATGTTAACCCCGAAAGGCAAGACCTGCGGGGTCAAAAACCGCTCTTGCTAGCCGCAAACAAGGGACATACGGGGGTGATGCGGCAGCTACTGGAGCGGAAAGATGTCGACCCCAACGGGCGAGGCCCATACGGCACAACGCCACTCTCCGTGGCTGCAATGTGGGGAAACGAGGAAGTGGTTCGGTTACTACTAGAGCAGAAAGATGTCGACCCCGACATGCCGGACGACGATGGCCGAACACCGCTCATGTCGGCTGCTGAGTCGGGGCGTGAGGGTATTGTGAGGATGCTGCTGGAGCGGGGAGACGTTAATCCCGACATGCCGGACAACGGCGGCCGGACACCGCTCTCGTGGGCCACCGAGAGTGAAGACAGCACGGTGGCGAAAATACTACTGGAACGAAAAGATGTTAGCCCTGATATGCCAGACAACACTGGTCGGACACCATTTTCTTGGGCTGCTCAGAAGGGGTACGAGGGCGTGGTGAAGCTACTGCTTAGACGGAAAAATATTCGCTATGACATGCCGGACAACATTGGTCGGGCACCCCTCTCGTGGGCAGCCAAGAAGGGGCGCGAAGAGGTAGTAAAGCTACTGCTGGGATTGGAGGATATCAACCCCGATAGGCGAGACATGTCCGGCCAAACACCCCTCTTGTTGGCTGCGATGTGGGGACGCGCAGGAGTGGTGAAGCTACTGCTGGGGAGGAGAGATCTTAGCCCCCATATGCCGGACAACGAAGGCAAAACACCACTTTCATGGGCTGCTGAGTATCGGTTCGAGGAAGTGGTGAAGCTGCTAGAGGCTCACCAACCCGCAGCCTCCAACACACCTTGAAGCCACGCATGCCTTAGCCGTATGATATCATACATCCTCCCACGACCACTATCCCCACCCGGGCCAGGAGTTAGGGCAGGAGAGAGGATATAATGGGAGGTTCAGTCTACTCTTTCGCTGCCCTCCCCAGTGTGGATCCCCCATCACCGTATTTCGTGGTCTTTACTCTCAATAATATGATACGTGTATCATACCATTTATAGAATACCTGTATTTCGAACGAAAAATCTAGCATAAAAATTCCCGCCTCAATTATGAATAACAATTTTAACATTAGTAGACTAACTATGGGGCCGTCCATAATATTATACATATCACACATTACCCCACGATGCCGTGTAATACCACACCGTCCGAGCCCTACACACATGCTCGGTTATCGAGCCATCGGTCATGATCACATAAATTTATACCCGACCATCACCACAATCCGATCATGGGCGTTCTTCTCGACCATGACGTAACTGAGGATCCCTGTGATGAAAGTGGACGAGCATCGCTCTACGGTAGCCGAGCAAAACTCGACCGCAGCCCGACGGTGCCCATCACTAACCTCAACACATAGTCTACGGCTCGCGGCCAGCCAGCGTTCTAGTTGTTGAACTATAAACTTTGAGCACATAACCTCTCCCCGACACTCGACAGTAACTGGCCGGGTAGGAGTCGTCGTGGCTTTACTGGTGTTCATTGAATGACTGATTGCCCCTACGATCACAAATCTGATGAAGTCCCCTCTAATCTTTTCGATTAACGCGATAGCAAGTAAACATTAACATCACACCACCTAACATCTCAGGCCACACTACTTTCTCTCCGCCCTTGCCGCTGCCCAGTTCCTATCAACTTTGCGATCAGTCCACTTGGTAGCTACCGGCGCCATAGGGTTTCAACCCACGATATAAGGTAAATTGCTTCCCCGATAAAGAAGGCTGTCAAGAGCTAGAATTAGTGAGGTCAGTTGGGGCAGCACCTTGGAAAAGTCTCAGGAATACATACAAATTTGAATACGAAACCCATTTCGGCCTTCTTTTTTTCTTTTTGGAGACAAATTGCAGGTGTGAGATAGTATTTTCGAGTCGAGTCTTGGGATTTTTGGGTGTGGAGGTGTGTAAGGAAGGTATCACCCTTATATATCTTCCATCCGGACCGCTATCGGGTGATGAGGTGAGCGACTCGATCTTTTCATAAAAAGCCGGGCTCGCCCAGTGGAGTCCCGGCTGTCTTGGCAATCCTTTGCGCTGAGATCCGGAAAAGCTGTTTCTAAATTCGGAATCTGTTAAAAAGCTAGAACCAAGAGGGTGGGGTGGTTCTGATTTGGGAGCTTCCAAAGCCTGGAATTGGAGACATGAATCGATGATGAATTTTCCGTGTTGCCGAGCTTGAGACGGTAGTGTAGTGATGATATCAGGGACCAGCACAAACAACCTACTCGAGTACAGTACTGTACTTGGTGAGTGCATAGTCTAGGTGGCTAGTGAACACGACACATCGCCTTACGAAAAAAAGAGACATGCCTAACAGAAATTCAGTGATCCAACAAGTACTCGGATATGGAGGTTAGTGATGGGACAGACAGGGTATGGGTGGCCGAAGACATATGCGCATGGCGCGGGAATCAATAGGCATGTCCTCGGCCACTAGATCCCGGTCCGTCTCATCACCAACCTCCATACTCGAGTACCGTGCTGTGAGAGAGAGGCATTGCTCTTCCTAAGATACAGGAGTACTCGTAGAAACCGATAGGCTTGAATACGTGGTGTAGGACCTAAAGTTACTCCACGCCTCCTCCAATATGTAGACTGCGCACTTCTGTCGTAATCTGTGCCTGGCCATCAACGAGTCTGACATAGTTCTGTTCGTCACCACCTTCCCCCCTATCACTTGATTCCTTTATAATAACATCATGTCCCCCAGAAAATCTAAGGATTGACTGCAAAGCGACAATTTTTCCCTGCGCCGCCCCTCACCACCCCATCTGGACCGAAAAAAATCCGGATACCCAGAAACCAGACGCTGCCACGGAAAATAGACTGTGTCCCAAATCTTTTTTTCTAACCTCTACATTTTTAGAGATTCCCACGGGGAGCTCTCCGCCCACTTAATGCATCGCGATTCAGGATCCTCCTTGCTTTCTAGTTGACTTGGCTATCGTCAGTACAAACCAGACTTTTAGGAAAAAATACTTGGGTGCGGCTGAGGCGAAGCCGGGCATCGTACCTCTTGTTCAAAATTTCGGTCCCAAACGGCCAGTCCGACCTATGATCTGGCCACGATTCAGAAGAGCCTAGGTCAATCCGGCTTAAATTATTACCGGCAACCAAATCTTGAGGGCTCCCAGGCAACCGCCATATTGAGAGATTATGCAATCCAGCCAAAGGCCGCCAGATGCCCGGATTAAAATCCACAGATGCATACACAGAGCTCTTTATACAGTATTTATTTTAACCTTGACTGCATAACCCACAGATACCCGTTCATCCGCTGATATCCAGTTCAGCGGCCTTTATTTATCCCAGTCGCGTCGAATTGGCGCCTAACTAGCCATCCCTCAAAACACTACAAAAGAACACCACCATAGGCAAACCCACCCCGCAACCATCCCCCCCAAGATTAAATCCAAAAATCACAAGCAGCAGCAGCTCACGCACGATCGCCCATGGAAATTGATCCCTTCGCAAAGTCATCGCTGACGGAAAAGTGCTATGGCAAGGTCTTGGCGACAACGGTGGTACAAGGCACAGGCCAGATGTTTTCGTACACCTAATGCCAAGTATTTAATGGAGTACGGTGCACAAATGAAAAAATACCGAACAGAAACACAACACCACTATTTTCCACAGAACAGGTATCATGACCAGAGTGTGTTAACAAAAAAAGAAGGTTAACCAACAGAAATATAGAATGATAAGCTTCCATTTGGAAATATTGTGACTAAAATGCATCAAAAAATAGGGAAATTTTATTTTAATTGAAACAGAATACCATCTTACTATAAGCGAAGATAGGAGTTCCTGTAAAAGTATTAAGATAAAAAGGCTTCAGAAAGCAGAGAGGAAAGAAGTATATGCTAATGAGAAAAGTCAGATTTTCTTCATAATATCTGCACCCATGGCTCCAACTCCTCCGCAATCTCATCAAGTACTTCAGTCGACCACTGGGTCTCAGTGTTCTGAGACCCCAATTCCTCCAGTTGAGTGTGTTTCTATTACCTCTTCATTAAGATCTAAGATCTGTGGACTCCACACTCATGCCTCATGGTCCTTTCGTCATATTGCTCAAGAAGTAGGAGTTGCTGTCAGCACAGCCTTATCAATCTGCCAGGCACCATCCACACCGAAAAGGATCAAGCCATAGTGTCCAAAGACACTTAGTACACCTATTCGCAAACGACTTATTGAGATCACAACATCAAGTCAGAGAAACCAGCATCTTCCATTTTCTGAGGTTGCTGCACTTGCTAGTATTAGAACTAGTCTACATCAATTACGCACAGCTTTTACGTCTGAAGGTTACCATCGTTGTGTTGCACGCCCTCGCCCATATCTCTTCTTTCAAACTAAACAAAAGCGTTTTGATTGGGTATGGCAATATGCAGATTGGACACATACAAATTGGCATAAGATCATATGGAGTGACAAGGCTACATTGAATGTTGGAGGACTCTCCTCAAGTGGTAGAACTTTGGTTACTCGGATGCCTGATGAGGAGGATCATGAAGATTGTCTAGTACTTATCTTTCCAAAGCTGCAGACAGTTCTTGTATAGGTGTAACAATCCCTCCTTGGATGGTTAGTTCTTGGCGATGGAGAACAATACTTCTCTTCTCCTTGTTTGACTTCCTTTATCTTATGATAGAACTAGGCCTCTGCCTACGTTACCGATAGTACAAAACCTCTGTCTTCTATCGGGAACGCATATTGTAAGCTTTCTCTAACCCTTCTCCGTGAAGAGCTTTTCTCTGCATAACAATAAATATTGCAATAAAGATAAAGATCATAAAGGTATTTTATATTCATTTAAAATAATAATATGTAGGAAAAGTACTTAGAACAAAATGTGAAGAATCTATCCTCCTCGGCCACATCGGCCTCCTTATATAGTGTTCTTCCCGCCTATAATCATGTGACCCAAAGTGGTCACATACAAAATCATAAGAAACTAGTCATGTGACCAAAGTGGTCACATGCTCAAAACCCATTACCTCATAGCCAGATCATGTGCAAAAACTCATAAACCAATCATAACTCAATAAACAAGTCATATGACTCGACTGAGTCATATGCGTGAAACCCAATACCTCATAATGAGGTCATGTGCAAAACATAAATCATATGTGCAAGGCATACCTGCAATGTAACGTGTTCGCAAGGTGCTAATCACGTTATCGGTAATAGATACGATAGTTGGCAGGTGGCCTGCTCTTCCTGAGAGAAGGCGAGAGCTGAGAACTAAAGAAGGCTTCGGAGGCATACTAAGGAACAAAGAAGTAACCATTCAACCAAGTATATTGGAATACGGTCTATCAAAGTCTACCTTTTCTATCGTAGAAACAGGTGGTCTTTAAAAGCACAAATCTGTTTATGTCTAACATGAACGAAACTAATCAAAGGTATCAATCAATACACTTTGGTAAAACTACTTAAGTATCAAAGCAATACTTAAAACAAACCAAGTATCAAAGCGATACTTAAAACAAAACATAAAACAAAATCAAGTATCAAAGCGATACTTAAAACAAAACATAAAACAAAACCAAGTATCAAAGCGATACTTAAAACAAAACATAAAACAAAACCAAGTATCAAAGCGATACTTAAAACAAAACATAAAACAAAACCAAGTATCAAAGCGATACTTAAAACAAAACATAAAATAAAACCAAGTATCAAAGCGATACTTAAAACAAAACATAAAACAAAACCAATAACCGAGTACCCATACCGGTTACATGCAAGATACACTCGCAAGGCATACTTGCCAGGCACACGTCCCATGACTCATAATCGAGTCATGTGCGAAACATAACAAATCATAATATAATAAGTCATATGACCCAAATGAGTCATATGCATGAAACAATAACATACCTATAACTCATCATCATGAGTCATGTGAAAACCTTTTCTATGCCAAGCCACGTTCATGACAATGGGTATGTTTTAAAGGCAGCAATAAGAGGCCATTGATAATCTGGGATAAGGAGAATTGGGGGGCAACAGTAAAATCAGTCTTATTCTTTCAGCATATTGTTCCTAGGCTCCATGAATTTTGGCAACAACAGTCCCACCTTCAACTTGATTATGTTTATCTTATACAAGATAATGCCTCTCCACATATAGTGGGCTACACTCAGAGTCGCTTTAAGGAACTAAGTGTAACGTGTTCGCAAGGTGCTAATCACGTTATTGGTAATAGATACAATAGTTGGCAGGTGACCTGCTCTTCCAGAGAGGAGGCAAGAGCTGAGAACTAAAGAAGGCTTTAAAGGTGTACTGGGGAACAAAGAAGTAACCATTCAACCAAGTATATTGAAATACTATCTGTCAAAGTCTGCCTTTATCGCTAAATACACAAATCTGTTCATGTCTAGCGTGAACAAAACTAATCAAAAGTATCAATCGATACGCTTTGGTAAAATTAATTAAGTATCAAAGCAATACTTAAAACAAAACATAAAACAAAACCAATAACCGAGCACCCGTACCGGTTACACTAAGTATATGGGAGTATTTTATCGATTGGCCTCCTTCCTCCCCAGACTGCAATCCAATCGAGAATGTGTGACATCTTATGAAGCAATGAATTCGGCAGCGCACACCATTTCCCACCACCAATGATGCTTTTCATGTCACCATTCAGGAGGAATGGGATGCCATTACTTCCAAAGAACTTAGTTCTTTAGTAGATTCACTTCCAACCTGTGTTTGTGAGGTGCGTATTACACTCTTTTCTACTTTCCATTGGTGTTATCTCTGTATACTATTTCTACTACTATTACAGCTACTACTACAGTGACTTTTTTCGTACATTATCCAGTTATGGGCCAGTTTAGTACCTGAAGCTGACATCAGAGATTCTGATTCTCCTGTAGATCCAAATTGCGAATGGTGGACATTCGGTATACTAGTTGTATGGGGATTTTTGTAGCTCTTTCTCAACTTTTATGCTCTTATGATTACGGAATTTCTTTTCTTTATTGTCCTTCCTTATATCATCATTATTCTTATCACTCTTCTACTTCTATTTGACTTCTTCTGCAGCAACTTGGGGTCGGACCAAGGATGGGGTCTTTTTTTTTTTTTTAACTTGTAGTACTGTTTTTGTAGGCAACTAAATATATGTCTCAAACATCCTGGTATATTCCACGGTGTACGAAATCATCTGGCCTGGCACTTGTATGCTACTTGAACCGCCGGCTACTGGCACCAAGACACGCACCACCTGCTGTGCATCAATTAGGCTGAGGTCTTCAGCTACCGCTTACAGTACAAATACTGTAATAGTCGGTGAAACCAAGTGTAACGCGAAAGCAAGTGTAACGCTACAAGTTTTGTTTCTTGTTTCCCTTCCTTAACATATTCAACTTTAATATGTTTACATAAGCCTGTTATTCATAACTATTAAAATTGAATATGTTAAGAAAAAAGAAAAACGAAAAAAACTTGCTTCCGCGTCACACTTGGTTCCACCGACTATGAGCGACAGCGAAATAGGAGGGGAACCGGCTATTACTCATAGTGAATTTCACAGGTATTTTTCTTCACTGTCGCTCCAAACTTTGGCGGAGAAGCGCGGGTATCACATGACACATTTCCCCCAGCTCCCACAAATTTCATCGCCAGATCCCCCTCCGGAACAGCCCTCTACTAGCACCACATTAAAGCAACGGAAAACAGGAGATGTCTCACGCTTTTAGCAATAACACCAACTCTTTCAATGTTTTCAATATATCAAACCACTTTCCCGTTGTTGGTGGTCGCTCCGAAATCCTAACCTGGCTATCCCCACTCGAACCCAGCACAAGACATCAGGACGTTCGGGTCAGTCGCTTCGATAAAGTGGGAGACTGGCTCCTGCAAACCCACGAGTTTCGAAGGTGGTGCGATAGTACTCACCAAGATGGATTTCATGATCCTGCCCTATATTGCTATGGCAACCCAGGCGTGGGCAAGACTTACATCTGGTGAGATAGATGATACTGAAAGAAAAAACCGGGGAATGTTAATGCTAACGAGTTACGGAGATAGCTCGCTGGTAATAGATAGGTTATGCGAGAAGGCAAGAGACCAAAATTTTGCGGTTGCTTGCTTCTACTTTGACTATGCAGCCCGGAATAAGCAGTCTCCCGCAAATATGCTCGGCTCCTTGTTGAAACAGATCGTCTGTGGTATGAAAACGGTCCCGCGAGAGATACTCCTAGCCTTTGAGGAGCAGAAGAAGGTCATTGGTGGCCAGGGATTACGGGTCTCTGAAATTCTTAAAATGTTACAGACTGTAACGTTGTCAAAACGTACCTTCATATGCGTTGACGCGATGGACGAATGTGTGGAAAATCATCGGCCCGATATTCTCGATTCACTTGCGCAACTCCTTCAGAGATCACCGGGCACTCGGTTGTTCGTGACAGGAAGGCGGCATGTCAGGGATGAGGTCCAGAAGTATCTTGCCGGGAAAGCTACAATCTTATCCGTAAAACCCAACGAAGATGATGTCATAGGATTCATCCGCGCAAGATTGAGTAAGGATGGATTCCCCGACGCTATGGATAGTGCTCTGGAGGCAGAGATAATCAAAAGCATTTCTGAGAATATGACGGAAACGTGCGCAATAGCACCCCGATTGTGAATGTTTACCACTGCTGACTGTTGCGTCCAGATTTCTGCTCGTTTCTCTCAAAATTGAGGCTATCCTAGAAGAACCCACTATCTTCCGGAGACGGCAAAGGCTTAGGGCAGTGTCGGAAGGCCTAGATCTCGGAGGCGTATATGGCGCAACTCTGGCGCGGATAGAGGGGCGGGGTGCGGAGCAAAAAAGACTGGGGATGGCAGCACTGATGTGGATTTCGCATTCGGAGCGCCCATTGCAAATCAACGAGCTGCTTCACGCCCTATCGGTTGGAGTCGGATCAGAAACTTTTAACACTAGTAATATTCCTTCTATACGGACATTATTGAGTTGTTGCTTGGGACTCGTCACCGTTGACGAGGAAGCCTCGACCGTCCGCTTGATCCATGTCACTCTCCAAGAATATATATCCACTCGTCCCGGCCTGTTTGATGGAGCACACTCGATAATCGCCGAAACCTGTCTGTCATACCTAAATTTCCAGCATATCAAGGACCTTCCACCCACACTCGATGCTGCGCCCCAATCAAGCCCCTTTCTTCAATATTCTTCTTTATACTGGGGAGCCCACGCAAGGAGGGGAGCCACCAGTGGCGTTATATCTCTTGCGCTTAATTTTCTCAGCCAATTCGAAAACCATTTATCCACAAAGTTGCTTTTAATGGAGATGTTGCGCATGATTCGGTGGTATATCCGTGATATCCCAACCGATGGCCGTTTTACGGGGTTTACCGGGCTACATTGTGCATCGCTTTTCGGAATTGTTGAAATTGTAGCCACCCTCACCAAGAAGAAAGACTACAAGATCGACAATCGAGATTTCTTGGGCTTAACACCGCTCATCTGGGCTGCTATATGTGGGCAAGAGAAGGTGGCAAAACTGTTATTAGAGCGGCAGGACCTCGATCCGGACAAGCCAGACACATATCTTCGTCGAACAGCACTCTCATGGGCCGCCGAGATGGGACATGAGGGAGTGGTGAAGCTATTGCTTGGCCGGACATCTGTTCATTCCGATCCCATGGCCCGTTGGTTGGGCAAAACAGCGCGGGTACTGAATCTAGTCATGGGAAAGAGATATGTAAACCCCAACGCACAAGATATATGGGGCCAAACAGCCCTCTGGTGGGCTGCATGGAGGGGACATGATGGAATAGTGGAGCTACTCCTGGGAGTGGAAGATGTTAGCCCTGATATTCCAGACAACATGGGCGAAACACCACTCTTTCAGGCCGCATCACAGGGGCATGAAGGGGTAGTGAGGCAACTACTGGAACAGAAAGATGTCAACCCCAAGAGACCAAGTAATAACGGCCAGAAAGCGCTCATGCTAGCTGTCGAGAACGAGCATGTTGGTGTAATAAGCCTGCTTAAAGCTCATAAGCCCCCAGCTTAAAATTTTGTTTGGGGGGTAAGGAATTATCAGCTACCTTGCCACCCTTAAACGTGGGTATGTCCTATCCCCACAGCCCCACAGCAGATGCCACCCTCCACCAAGCATTGCTCAATTCCTGGAACCCCCCTCCACGATCCCTGAGCACCGCCATCCCACACTTCCCTCTCCCCACTCCCCCTCCAGACCCATCTTGAAGCCTGAGAAGCCTGAGCCTGGGAATTCCCCTGGGCTGGGATTAGTCAAGGAAACTCAGCGAGAATGTGTTCATATAAACCTTTTAATTTTTGAACATTTGCTACTAGCGGGATGCCCTGCTCAACGAAGCTATTGTTCATAGCACTTGGTGTAATTGGGTTGGTGGCGGGTGGGATAAAATATGGTGCTATTTTATTTCTGAACGTGTACATTTTATTGTATTTACTTTTCCGCGTCATCATACTAGCCTGGCTTCTGTGCGTCTCTGTTTTGTCAGTCTTTTTTTCTCCTACGGAGGGTGGGTAACGTATTGGACCGGGAAGACCAGACAGGCGGAAGTGGATTGGTTTAAATCGCACTGGAGGGGTTGAAATTTAAAAATTCCAATTAACTCCCAAAACTGGGTGGGCGAAATTCAACAGTGTATCATAATTTAAGGGGTATCCCAGATCGAACGTTATGCTGGACCCCCCCCATTTTTGAGCAAAATTTCGGAAGGCTTGCTTTTGCGGAAATTTTTCTGCAGCGAGGATCTAAGCAAAATTCGCGCCTACGGAAGCAATTTAATTTCCACGCCCAATCCCCCTCGCTATCTAATGTGGTAGGTTACTAGATCAGAAGGATCCGATTTACCATACGGTAGACTACCAGCGCTTAGAGCATCATTTCCAATATTAAAAATACCATAAAAGGACTATCATAGCCATTCCCGAAGTAACTGCGAAAGCAAAAACTTCCCTCCTCTCCCCCGACATGTCTGGGGAATGATGTGACTTGAATGACAAGTTCCTGGTCAATACACTTCCCATTGACTTATTCATCTTGGTAGAGACTCTTCTCATATTATGTTTGTTACCGCCGACGATATTCCACCTTTTTTCAACAACTCCCTCTGATGCTTCACTATGCTCCGCCTCGGTTTACCATAGTAAGGGTTTTCAGAGTTGAAAGGATGATTTCCGGATAATGAGTAGACACTGGAAACTGCAGTTGGTCACTTTGCAGTGTTGGCCAATTGTGTCCTGATGTCTTCTTTTTTTTGTTTTTTTGTTTTTTTGGTAGCATATTTGAATGCACTGATGTAATTGAGGGAAGAAAAATGTCAAGGTTGGGGTGGAACTTACCGATATTGCCAAAACCCTATTCATTATCAACAAAAAGTCAAAACCAAGAAAAAATGAATTCCGGAGAATATGGCGTAATCATTTCTGAAGTGGGTGATAATATCTTTGGACTTTTTCCTTTTTTCTTTTCAATTTCCTTTAACTTATATCTTATGTATGATACTCGTACGATATTTTCTCTAAGTTTTGGGCTTTGGCTAAACAGGGTTAACTTATGGGCTCCGTATTGTGGGGTTAGAAATAGGGCTATGATGTTTTTTTTTCAAAATCCTATGATAGATTGTGTATTGTACTATACCATACATTATCGTACCGCTACCGCGCCGGCTGCGATGTCCTCCGTTACTACAACCGGTCACTCACCTTTTTATGACCGGACAAATCAACTTATCGATGATTGGCCAGTATAATCAGGATGATATCAAGCTGTGCCACAATTCCACAGGTGAGCGTCAGGGTGACTAAGGCTGCGCGCAGAGCACGGTGGGTTGTGCGAACCTTAGTTGCATTGATTGGAACATCCTTAATTGCGGGGAATGCCGTGCCACGGGTCCCCTCTTCTGTTCGACTCTAATGACATTCATCGAAAGACCAACCCAGTTCATAATCTACCGCAAGAAACCAGAGAAGCGAAAATGCCTGAATGTTTCGGTAACGTCGGGTGCTTTAATAAAATCAACATCGTCCAGGGCCTTCCCACCACCGACTATAAATCCGAAATCCTAACTTGGCTATCTCCACTTCAACCCAGCACACGACACCGGGAAGTACGGAACCGCCGGATCGGCAACGTTGGAAAATGGGCACTGCAAACCGCTCAATTTCAAATGTGGCGCGATGGTACTCTGCGAGAAGGGTCGGGTCATCCGACCTTGTTTTGCGACGGCGATCCGGGAGTTGGAAAGACCTACATTAGGTGATAGAGAAGACTCAGAAAGAAAGACAAAGATTGTGACACTAATAAACTGCGGTGTTAGTTCACTGGTGGTAGACAACTTATGCGATCACGCAAGAGTCTGCGATTCTGCAATCGCGTGTTTCTACTTCGACTATGCTGCTCGGATAAAGCACTCTGCGGCCGATGTACTCGGCCCGTTGCTGAGACAGATTGTCAGCGGTTCGGAGAGCATCCCAGAAGAGGTATTACAGAATTTTCAAGACCAGAAGGTGATTGAGGGCCAGGGGCTGCAAGTCTCCGATATCACCAAGATGTTACAGGCTGTTACATCATCAAAGCGCACATATATTTGCGTTGATGCCATGGACGAATGCGAGGAAGAGCATCGGCCGGACATCCTTGATTCACTCAGACAAATCCTTGAGGCCTCCCCAGACACACGACTATTCGTAACCGGAAGGCGATATATCAAGGATGAGGTTCAGAAGCATTTTTCTGGGAAAGTTGCAACTTTATCCATAACGCCCAACGAAGATGATGTTGTAGGATACATCCGGATGAGATTGAGCAAGGATATATTTCCCGACGCTATGAATGATACTCTGGAGGCAGAAATAATGAAAATTGTTCCTGAGAACATGTCGGAAACGTACGTAGGAACCATATATATTTTAGATACTTATCATGAGTGATCCGCCGACAAATATATCTAGATTTCTACTAGTTTCTCTAAGCATCAATGCTATCCTAAAAGAAACCACTGTCTCTCTAAGGCGGCAAAGGCTTAGGGCAACGCCTGCAGGCCCGGATCTAGGAGGTGTCTATAGCGCAACTGTGGCACGGATAGAGGAGCAGGGTCGGGAGCGAAAAAAACTTGGGATGGCAGCACTGATGTGGATTACGCATTCAGAACGCCCATTGCAAGTCGACGAATTGCTTAATGCCCTAGCGATCGAAATAGGATCAGGAACTCTTAGCCCCGGTAATGCTCCCTCTATGCGGACGTTATTGAGTTGTTGCTTGGGACTCGTCACCGTTGACGAGGAAGCCTCGACCGTCCGCTTGATCCATGTCACTCTCCAAGAATATATATCCACTCGTCCCGGCCTGTTTGATGGAGCACACTCGATAATCGCCGAAACCTGTCCGTCATACCTAAATTTCCAGCATATCAAGGACCTTCCGCCCACACTCGATGCTGCGCCCCAATCAAGCCCCTTTCTTCAATATTCTTCTTTATACTGGGGAGCCCACGCAAGGAGGGGAGCCACCAGTGGCGTTATATCTCTTGCGCTTAATTTTCTCAGCCAATTCGAAAACCATTTATCCACAAAGTTGTTTTTAATGGAGATGTTGCGCATGATTCGGTGGTATATCCGTGATATCCCAACCGATGGCCGTTTTACGGGGTTTACCGGGCTACATTGTGCATCGCTTTTCGGAATTGTTGAAATTGTAGCCACCCTCACCAAGAAGAAAGACTACAAGATCGACAATCGAGATTTCTTGGGCTTAACACCGCTCATCTGGGCTGCTATATGTGGGCAAGAGAAGGTGGCAAAACTGTTATTAGAGCGGCAGGACCTCGATCCGGACAAGCCAGACACATATCTTCGTCGAACAACACTCTCATGGGCCGCCGAGATGGGACATGAGGGAGTGGTGAAGCTATTGCTTGGCCGGACATCTGTTAATTCCGACCCCACATCTAGTTGGTTGGGCAAAACACCACGGGTACTAAATCTGGCCTTGGGAAAAAACGTGTCAACGCCAACACGCAAGATATATGGGGCCAAACAGCGCTCTCGTTGGCCGCGGGGAAGGGGCACGAAGGAGTAGTGAAGCTACTACTAGAGCAAAGAGATGTCAACCCCGATAAGCTAGACAAGGATGGTCACACACCACTCGCGTTGGCTGCGAGGCGTGGGTACGAGGGAGTCATGCAGCTGCTATTGGAACGCAACGACGTCAACCCTAATGTGGAAGACGACAGCGGCCGAACAGCAATATTCTATGCTGCTGCAAAGGGAAATGATGCAATGATGCAGCTACTACTCAAACGGAAAGATATCGACCCTAACCTAGAGGATAGAGACGACCGAACACCCCTATTTTATGCTGCTGCAAAGGGACATGGAGGAGCCGTGGAGTTACTACTGGTACAAGGAGATGTCAACACCGATAGGCCTGACATCAATGGCTATTCACCACTATCGATGTCGGCGATGAGAGGGCACGAGGGAGTAGTAAAGCTACTACTGGGACACGGTGCCAAATCTGACACACCAGACAAAGCGGGCCACACGCCACTCTCGATGGCTGCGAATCGGGGGCATGAGGGAGTAGTGGCGCTCCTAGTGAAACGGACGGATGTCAACCCCGATAGAAAAGACGACGATGGCCATACACCGCTCTCGTTAGCGGTGGTGAATGGGTACGATGGAGTGGTAAAACTATTGCTGAGACACAAAGATGTCAATCCCGAATCACAAGACAAATTGGGCCGCACACCGCTCTTGTATGCTGCTATCGAGGGTCATGAAAGGGTTGCCGGGATACTCCTGGCACTGGTGAATGTCAGCCCCAATAGGCGAGACAGCGATGGTCACACACCACTCCTGGCAGCTGCAAGGAGTGGGCACGGGGGAGTAATAAAACTACTACTGAGATGCAAAGATGTCAACCCCGACGCACAAGACAAACATGGCCGTACTTCACTCTCGATAGCTGCAAGCCTAGGACACGAGGGAGTGGTGGCGCTACTGCTAGAGCGAGGAGATGTCAACCCCGAGAAGGGAGATAACATGGGCCGAACGCCACTCTTGTATGCTGCCGCCAAGGGACATGAAAAGGTAGTTGAGCTACTACTAGCACGAAAAGATGTCAAACCCGACCGACTAGACAAATCAGGCCGAACGCCGCTCTCGCTAGCTGAGAGCTACGGGAACAAGAGAGTGATGGAGCTACTGCAGGCGCGGCGCCCCACAACTGTCAGAGCCAGGACCTTGCCTACAATCTCGCCGCACAGGTTTGTGCCATATCCGCCGCCACACCGTAGACATACCGCACAGCCCGACTGTCCTCCCTCCCCTCAGCCTTAATGGGCTCTTCAGAACTTACAATACCGGTATCCCTTTGGGAGCATCAATGCTTTTCTTTCCATTCCCCCCTTTCCCTGCCCGGCCCTTCCCGGGACCCCGGTTCATAACTTATCCCTGGTGGAATTGGTCAAAGGGGTTTCCTGAGAATGTACATATATACCACTTCTTTTAAGGCTTTCTAGAATTTCCCTAGTTTGGGCTTTTGTCCATACCGTTCGGTATTATAGTGGTGAGGTTCTAAGATTAGGGTTATTTTCCCGTTTATTACATTATTTTTAACCTTTTCCTTCGCTGTATTAAACTCTGTTTCACAGATTTTTCGTTTCCTCTATTTCCTTGTCTTCTCCACTTTCTCCCTTTTTTTTTTGTCTTCTCCCGCTAATACGAGGCGGATAGATACTCTCTACCATAATGCTATTCCTAATAATAGATAAGTCATCTTTGGGATTCACGGTAGGGAGCCCAACTTATTGAATTCAAGTGTGCAATGATTGTTCGCGCCAACCCTCGTTCTTAAAAAAGAATTTACCTTCCACCGCATCTGAGCAGAGCAATAAGCTAGCACCTTACGAGTAATTATCCCGAATAGATTTAGTAGAGGACGGACGAATCCTTCTTTCTTTCAGCTGGTTTCCGAAAAAACCCAAGTCGTCCGCAAGGCAGGAGCTTAGAAGCACGATAGCACATATATTTACTTATACATCACACAGTCCCACCACCCACCGACGATTAAATTATGCTCATGAGAAATAATGCATCCTCAACCTCGCAACTCCAGCTCCCGCAGCACTATTCCCATATTGAGACTTTTTTTAAACCCCCCCCGATCAACTCTCGACTCCTGCATTATCTTTCCCTCCCCCACCTTCGTGCCCTGGTGGCTCGGCATATCATGGAAGAGCTCTACCGGGTGTCGGTCAGACGGATTATGAATGCCTCTTGCATTTGGGGTTTTTGGCCATACCCGTCTAACCGGGAATCCCCCATGTCTTGGGCCATAATTGAGAAAAGCACAAGTGAGGACAATTGATCCCCGAGGATCGGTGAAACCTCTCCAACCCCCACATGGCAAACACGGCTGTGATATATCATTTGGCCTAACCGGGGTACTGCGCGTTTGGAAGAAAAAAGATTAGCACTTCGGGCTACTCACGCCTCTAGAAATTGACAAAAAACTCACAGCTCATCCGGGTGTCTTGTGCTTATCGAAGGAATGCATGACTGACCAACGTATATTCCAAGCCTAGAGAAACAAAAAAAGGAAATCTCCTCCACACGTACGGTGGACAGATACCCGCGGGGGATGGGGTGGGCAAGGTACCCGTTCCATCCCTAGCGCGAGATACCCATAACTCGCGCATACAGGGGGGAGAGGGGTTGATGTTAACAGAAATAATTGTGAAGAAATAAATCACGGCAGAAATAAAAGCGCAATCAGACGTCCGCGGCCCCAGCACGCCGCGGTGACCAGAATTCCCACCCGACCACAAAAATGGAGGGGGGAGCAGAGCACTATGTTATACTTCTCCCGAACCTTTCCGGGAGAGTAGGTCAAGCTCTGCAGGGTTCACACTTCATCCTTCTGAGATATTCCGAGTTTTACCGGTGGCCGGATGTCGCCGAGAGAAACTGGGCATGAGAAATGGGGACACGCGCGGTGATTCAAACTGGGGGTGTTACGGTACGCCGCAGAACGTAATCCACTGCGCGGGCAAGTGGGAATACTCGAGTGATCGTTCATGACGATTTTCCCCTCCTTAGGAGACCCCGTGGTCGTGCGTCCTCACTCAACAATAACCAATGAAGTTATGCACGTTTTGACCCTTCGTCCTTGGTCTGTATACCAAGTGTCTATTCCTCGACGGAGGTAATCCAAGCCAAGTACAGGGGAAAACTCGGGGGGGTGCTTGGGTAATGAAGGGCGGAGGGAGGTGTTTGGATAACACAATCTACCAACGAGCTGAGCCAGTAAAGGTCAAAGGCAAGTTTTGTATGGCACTAGTGTAAGAATTCTGCACTCGAACCCGTTTGGCCACAAAACCTCGAATGGCCCCCTACCGGGTGTTGTCCATGTATTCGGCAGTAGGGTATACTACCGAATTTCCGCGAACAATGTTATATCACAGGAGCATGCTTGGGTGTCCATGCGAGCTTGGGGAGTGTATTTATTTCTGGTAGTTTCTTATTTGTTGCGGGTTTGTGAAGCTGCTTCGGCCAGAGGCCCGTAGCATATATCATTCCCCACAGAAAATATGCATTCACGATTGAGGTTGTCACTATGGTGCCATCCCATACCCCCCTCTTCCACAATCTCTTCCCGAGAAAGTCACCTACAACAGCGCCTTCCCCTCCCTCCTCGGCTGAATCCTAACCAACGGCCTAAAATAAACCATCAGCCTATCACCGTCTCACCCTCAATCGCCCTCTTCGCCGCCCCAAGGTATTCTTTAACATACTCAATAGCTTTAGGCAACTCCGCCCTCCTGAGAAATTCCAAACTAGCCTCCCACTCCGCCACCCTCCTCCTTTCCTTCTTCTCCACGATACGCACCTCCCCAGCGGGGCCATACCCCATGACCTGTCCATCGCTCGCCTTCCACGCATTCCCGCTATGGCAAAACTCAAGCACGTGTTTCTGAAACGCCTCCGCAACGACTCTATCCTTTTCCGGGAGTTCATAGCCCGGGTAGAGGTATAGTAAGTCTACGCCGTGATGTGCTCTGCGGAACTCGGGTGTGTAGGGGTTCGGCTGGTCGAAGCAGTACTCGTAGACTCTCTTTCCAGCAGAACGCCAGCGCGAGGCCAATTTGTGCGCAGGGTAGCTGAAGACGCTGTCGCCGATGAACGCAAATGCGGCGGCGCGCAGGGCGGACGCCGAATCTGGGGCTGGGGCTGGGACCTTGTAAGCCTCGAGCACGCGGGTGTTGTGTGGTTGGACCCCCGTGAAGGCTTGGTGAATTATGGCCGCTGAGGCTGGGGCGATTTGGAGGTACCATACGAATCCCTGGGTAGGTGTCTGCTGTGAGATTCAGGTATTACTACAGAAGGGGGGGAGGGATTTTCAGGAGGAGGGAAGGACCTCGAAGTCACAATCACCGATTATAAGGCTCTCGCACCAATCTGGTATACCGGCCGCTTGGTCCCAGGGTGATGTGAAGAATGTACCATCGTCGGAAACACACCACATCCCCACTTTTGCCTTAATAGACGCGCTAACCAGCTCCCGCACACTTGCATTGCGCAATTTCTCCACCCAGTCTTCGTCTTTTTCCCCACTGCCACGCTCAAGGAAGTCCGCCACCCTCCGTGTCGTCTGGATCATCTTCTCCCTCGGCTTCGGCGCACCGGTATCCAAGCACCCGCTCTGCATTATTGCCCTCTTGAACAAGCCCCTGCCAATGGGCGAAGAAGCATGCAGCTGAGCATCAACACCCAACGAACCGGCGCTCTCCCCGGCGAGTGTAGTGTTCCCGGGGTCGCCGCCAAAGCCAGAAATATGCCTCTTCACCCAAACGAGTGCGATCTGCTGGTCGAATAATCCGTTATTACTCCCCTCGCCATCGGGCAACACTCCGTAGCCAAACACGTTCAATCGGTAATTTATAGCCACGCAGATGACTTCCTTCCCCTCCGTCACACTGGCAGCGGATAATCCAGCAGGGTCTTGCAGCGAGGAACACCCGGCGCCTACGCGGTTCGAACCACCGTGGATGCTGACGAGGACGGGGAGTTTCTTGCCGGAGAGGATGTTCGGGACATGTGATTTTGGCAGTGTCACCGCGAGGTTCAGACATTCTAGCTCGTCGAAGGTGAGGCCAAGTTTGCCTTTCTGGAGGGGTGCGGGGATACCGAAGAGGTCGGATTCGAGGCTTGTGGGCTCTTGAGGGCAGATTGGACTATCTTGTCATGTCAGCAAGCACCAGTAGGGTGTGGGGAAGGCATATCTATCTCACCCGTGCCGCGTGCAATCTAATTCACTAGGATATCCTTCGAACAATTCCGCCCGGGCAAACCGTCTAGGCACACTAGCGAACTTCAAACCACGGAATTGAACCACCCGGTCCCCGAATAGTGAGATACCCGTCAATCGGGAGTGTAGTGATGTATGAGACACCGTTGCCATAATGAGATCCGGTCAGAAGGTGATCCTAATAAAATACAAAAAATGGTGGGAATGAACCGAAAAGGTGAGCTGGTCTGATCGATGGAGCCCGGACAGCTTATGCTCACCCCCGATTCCATGCCTATCAGTAAGTTACTCGAGTAACTCGATCTACGCTCAATATGCGTAACTCTTACGTTATGTCAGGGAATAAACTGGGGTACCGTAGGGAGCCTCGGCTAGACGATGGACGACTTCCCGCATCAGTTCTCAATACTACTACGAGTATGGTACAGTATCTCAACCCGTATGAACTTGGTAATCATTAAATCCTAGAAGCCAATGTTTACTCGTGCAACTTTCCTCACGAGTCTTTTAGGGAAGAGATGTGGCCGAGCGAAATGCCAAAAAATTTCTTCAAAATGGCTACGGGAAGGGAGACAGTGGTTTCCGGAGACCTTACAGTAGTGGGGCCCTGATGAGGACAAGTACCCGAGTAACTTAACCTCTCACAAGGATCCACCACCCAAGGTTTACCCAAAAATAGAATGCTCCCACCTCTCCCTGTACAAGTACTGTACTCGTACTCTACGAGTAGGAGCAGTAACTTATTACAAGCGCTGCGGATACAAATCGTTCCTGACGAGTAACTTACGTACTTCCCGCATTAAACACCTCCCATCACCCATCCCCCCGCCAACACACGCAGCTTATTCGAGTTATCCGACCAAAGCAAAAACCCTCACCCACTCACCTTTTCTTCCGAACCAACAGAATCCCCCGCATATCATAACTCCTCAAGGGGGCGGAAACGTCTATAGTAGTGACGCGATGTCCGGGACCACCATATCACAGCCAGGGCAAAAAGCTCGGGAACCCTTCGTACATGTAGCAAGTGAGCGTCGGAAGACAAGTAGTGACAAGGGTGCTTTGTTCTCGAAAAGCGGGAAGAGGCTGTAGACAGGAGGAAAACGATACGGATAACGGGGGACCACGGAATGTGGGGCATGGTTTGAGACTTGGTTGTTTAGACAACAGAATAACTTGCAATGCTGGATAAAGGTCAGGCAACTTGGCATTGCCGATCGATGTCGGCGGGAAATTCACATGGACATCACGAGTAGTCTACTAGCAGTAGCAGAAGATGGCTAAGGCACGGTTGTACTAGTCACCGAGAACACTCGAGTAGTACTCTATGGCCAAGTACCAGTACACGGAATAGCTCCGAGCTTTTACTTGGTTCACCTGTCTTAACTTCGCCCAGCTCCTAACTGCAGGGCCGCCACCCCCCGTACATTTTAAACCCGCCAAGGAATTTGATACTCCCCAATTGACACAAATCGTGATTCTACGCACAATCCATTCTAACCCCCTCACTGTCATTGGAGATTCCCACGTTCAAATAAAACAGCAGGCTAGACTTCCATTTCGGAGTGAAACCAGGATGAAGAAGTGTACTTCACCATACAGAAATGTGAATGGTTGAAGTAGAAAAGCATGCACTGGTAAAAACAGCGATCAGATTTGATCGTCCAAGAATAGTCTCTGATGTAAATAGACAACAATCCCTTCCCGTATCCTCCACCAATTCGCTTTCCTTGCACCCGGTATAAGAACCTAGTCCTCCACCGCCAAAGCGACTACTACCCAAGCCGCTAGACCGGAGCTGCGTTATTTTCTTAGCAATGCAGCGAGAAAGGCTCAACCCCAGTATCCGGGCTCCGTTGCAAGCCCCCACTAAGTGACTGGAACTCTGGACGGTATAGTACTACGTGATGCTACTCCAGGGGACTGACCAAGTAATTCGATAGATTATCTCCCATGCTACGATTATTCCGCATCACTTGTTTCAAGACTTATTTTACCTGTATAAAAAAAAAAACTCAGTAACTTAAGCTAGCAACTTACTACTATTCAGTGCGTGATGATATTTACATCCTTCTTAGGTCTACCCGAGGCCACGATTCCTTACTGTACCATTTTTCATCAGTTTGGTTCTCAATCTTTACTATTTGGCCATGCATAAGTAGACTTCTGAGTAGTCTTGGTCAAATGCTCAATTGATTTACCAGTTAGTGCTGGAGGCGAGCGATAGTGATCTCTCTGAAACATATGGAGTCCATCTTCGCTTCCCCCAGTTTCAATCAAGTGTTAATCCAATAGCTGAAGTTGAGCAAAGTGACTTGAATATACATATCTCGCCTGGTTGCGCACATATGCGATTTCCACTCATTCACACATAATAAACCGCCTTCCGTCAGACAGACTGATACACCGATATAAGATCTTACCCCATCTCACTATCACAGCTACGCCCCAACTTTGGGGGGTGGGCAAGTACACGATAGGGATTTATTACTCTCATGCGAGTGAGAAGGGGGCATCAAGAGCAATACGTCCTCCAAGAAGGAAAGATAATTTACAAATATTACTCACTACTCCTTGCCTAACCCCAAGATCCCCTAATTTTCAGCGGGGGCATTATAGTAGTTGCGACAACAATATCGGCGATTGAAGAGTCACAGAGAGCCATGAGTCGTATCCCTGCCATGGAGCCACGGGTCATCATATCTCATTCGGGGAATTATTTGCCACTTAGCGAGTGAGTCAGAAATGGGTGACATCTTGTGATCAGTTTGTCTCAATCTGTACTATCGGGTTCCAAATAGTGCTTGCTATCGTAGCGAATACCGGTATCGTGTATCTTTTTACCAATTGCGCAGTGGCGTGTGAGCAGAGCCCGAAAGGTTATCCAGACTGGCAAGACAGAAATTTCATGCATCCCCCTTCAGCTTTTGAGACAAAGGTTAATCAAGAACTTTTTGTCAATGATCAAAATTAACGAAAGGTCCGCGACAAGGTCCCTTAAGAAACAAACTCCATAGAACTAATCCTAACCAGCTCTTTTTCAATTCTATCGATTCTGATCTGTTGTTGAGTGGGTTTAGTTGGGAACGGGAGGGTGAGCATATTCTAGAAGGGGAACATAAGTTATGATACATATAAATTTATGCCAACGCGCGAATTTAGATTTATTACTAAGCGAGACGCGATCGTCGGTTTTCTGTGTCCGGTTCCATAATGACATTGTCAAACGCTCCTTAGTCAGCTAATCCAGGCGCATGAGGTTTGTTCCGTGTTATCATATATAGCAGTCTCGGGAACAATCGGAGAGGAAATTCCGTTTCCGATACGATACCCTTTCCCGCCAAGCAGCCAGGGCACAAATCCTGCAGTGCCGGTAACAAATGCTTTCCCTCTTCTTGCCTTATCTTTCCGCTACCCCACCGACGAGAACGGGCAAGCGCTAGTGCCCCTAAGTAAGGATTTCATTCCCGCTTCCACCTCAAAATCGCAATAAAACGCCATGTCCCAAATCTATAGCCAGGACTACCGGTACTCGAGTAAATCTTGGGGCTCCCATTTTTGATGCAATCGCAAGTTTCACCTCAGCCGCTTCTTATCTCAACGCAAAAAGGGTCTGCCGATTCCCCCCCGTTAATGCGGTATCACTCCCACCTCGTGGCAGGACTGATTCGCCCTGGGGCCTAATTCAGGAAGACTGGTCTAAGACTTCAGTCCCAGGGCTTATTGTCCCTCCCCTCCCACGCGATTGATGGCGCAAATAACGCATGGGTGAGGGTGAATTGAACCCCTGGGCTCCTGCCCGCTGCACTGCACAGGGGGTGCCTTACCGGTGATCGCTCCTTGACATCATCCAGCCACCATGCCAGCTAGGCGTTTCGCCATATGTCATGGGAGCTAATCCCCAACCTTCTAGAAGGTGGATTTGGGTTTGTACCCCCTGAATTAAGGGACAGTTGTTTAACAATACAAGTGATATCTGATGCGTTATCAGTAATCACATATCATATTATTCTACCTGAAAAATACCGTATAATATATTTGAAAGCGACACGCAGGGCCCTTAGGGGTTTGGCCAGGAGCTTCGGGCCGTAGATAATGGAAGAGCATTACTACTGGGTAATTTAGTGACGAGTTTGACAATCACAAATAAGTTCCAATTTGGTCTCCATTTTCTGCTCCAGTGCTCGCCCAGGGCTGCTTCTATCCTATTCCACCGCAGCCAACCACAGCTGTGCACTATGAATCCTACAAATAACTCCATTAAAGCCCATATCGAGAGCCTCATTTCCATCGTTAGTATCATTTACCAATATTTTCCAAGTTCATTTGCGTCAAAGGAATATATAACCAAGATCATATCATACAAGTGCCGTGGATTCCACAGCAGTACCGTACAGTAGCGCCCGCACTTAATTGGCTCAATACTCCGTCCGCCTCAATCCTGCGCCCTGTTCACTCTTTCTCTCACGCTAATCATTTATCTCATACTTCGCTCTATTGAGCAAACTGCTCCACCGGAACACGAGGCGCCTACTCCTCGACAATTACAGTTGAGTATGCGCTCCTCCAGCCCAGCTCTTGTTGCATCAAACGGCAACTGCAAGAAAAGCCCCAGCCCTCTACCAGTAGGGAGGGAAATGCACATCTAAAAACTGATTAAAGCATTCCCGTCCTTGCATAATTGACCACCGTTCCTCAAACCGCCTCAAAATTCGGAAACCACATATTTGGGCAAAAAACTTAAGCCCTGTTTGGTATACCGCTGTCAAAAAAAAAAAAAAGACATTTCGGCCCCGTTTGGCGACAGGGCCCCAATAATCCCAATTTCGAGACGGTGATTCGCCAGAACTTTCTCCTCTCTCTTCTTTTCTTATTACCCGCTTCATCCACCCCTAGTGACGAGTCGAATTCCCAGCCTTCATGGCAAATGTTACTATGACAATTAGGAGGTCTCGAAGGAAGCCATCTTCGATACCAGTTATATTTTTGCTCTTTCTTTCTTTCTTTCTTTCTTTCTTTCTTTCTTTCTTTCTTTCTTTCTTTCTTCCATTCAGCTCCGCCCGCCAGGGATGCCCGGTTGTTCCCGGGCGGAAACGAAACGGATTAGATGAGCCGGCTACAGCCATCTGATCACGTTTTTAGATAGAATCCAATTACACAATAAAATATAAGATTTCTCGGCTCAAAAACCCCCGGACAGTTCCTAGAGTACCACAACTTAACGGTTAGGCTACTCCCCAGCTTGTGATAATGGGGTCTAATTCTCAACGAGGGGCATTTTGCAATTCCAGCGAAAGACCTTCTGCATTCCTTGAGCGCCCATCATACCCAACCAAACCCCGGTTCCTGACTCTGTGCTCTACATTTGTATTATTTTCCAAATCCCTCGTTCTCTCATTCTCCCATGAGTGGGTAGATTCACATTGTATATTTTGGGGGGCAGAAACTACTAGCCTGAGCATACTGATGCAACAATGAAGAATAATAATAGCTTTTGAGCCGGTCTGAGGTTGTCGATGCATGAAAGGCAAATTATAGATCCCTGATGGTGATGGACTTTCCAACCCAACACTTGCCGTTATTGGGAATATTCAAGGCAGTCACCAGAGTTCGAAGGGCATCCCCATTCTATCATAATAATAGAACATGCTCGTAGCGAATATCGGTATCGGGTTATCGACTATTGGCCGTCATCGAGCTAAGCACTGATGTCGTATAATAAGCGCACTACCGAAGGAGCGATAGCTCATTTGGTGTCCGCGGCAAAAAGCAGAGAACTAGTCACAAGCAATCACTCGTGTTTCGGTTTGCGCTAACCCATCAGGGTATACTTTGGGGGATGCTGACAGAGCTCACGTTGGCCACAACTCCGACTCCACACCTTTACAAAAATCCATGCATACATCTCTTCACTTCTTTACTCGAGCACAGCAATGTCCGCCCTCCAGATTTTCTTTTCCAGTTTGATCTTCAATACTAGTCTTTGCACTTCTCTCATCGACTCTTCAGCGCCCTTACAGGTAACTCTTTATTTGGATCTTACTCTACGACATACCGATACTCGGATAATATTGTACAGCTGGGCCCAAGCCCCCACCCCACCACCCCCACAAGCAGTATGCCGGTGCTAAAGTTGTGTGCTAGTGCTCCGCCTACACCCCACGTTCATGCAGCCAAGGAAAGCGCCAGCTCTTGGCTCAAGCACACCAAAAAGGGACTGTACTCGTACGGTACTCGAGTGCAATATCAGCTGCATTACCCAACACACCACTTGTACGAGATTGGCCACTTGACAACCTCACAAACCACCTCCCCAGCCCACTCACCCCCCAAAGCCTCAATACTCACATGGCCCACATGCCTCCCAAACTTCACCACCCCATCATCCTCCCTC
This sequence comes from Tuber melanosporum, assembly GCF_000151645.1. Classification (NCBI taxonomy): domain Eukaryota; kingdom Fungi; phylum Ascomycota; class Pezizomycetes; order Pezizales; family Tuberaceae; genus Tuber; species Tuber melanosporum. The sequence continues at coordinate 79,498 of NW_003299090.1, read as the reverse complement.
CACATATCCACCACTATCCCCCGCGAGACCGTAGCCGGCGGCTGCTCGAGTATCACAGCTGGCCTAGCCACTTCCACCGTCAGCGCATGAGCATGGGTGATCCGGAAATACGATTCCCAGCCCTTGACCACGAACGAGCCAGCGTCCGGAAACGTCCAGTCTTTGGGGAAGGCATATGAAAAGTAATTCGATACCAGCAAACCGTCTTCCGTCCGGCGACCCGTCTCGCCGGCGCGTAGGAGGCCCGCGTAATTTGCGTTCTTGTCCATGAAGGACTCCGGTGCCCAACGGTACCCATCCAGGTCCATTCTGGGAACGTTCGTGAATATTAGGCTTGGCGGGAAGTTGTCCACGCTGTCGATGAGCACTTTCATCCTTGCTATCTGGCTCTTCGCGGATAGGATGTGTAGAGGGTCTATATCCAGTAACGTGGCCACACAAATTGTCTCGTCATCCATCTTACTGGAAAGTCTACCCCTAAGCGCACCGGCAACACTCGGCAGCGCCGAATGACCCACACCGAAGCGATAGCGGAGCTTTTGAAAACTCGTCCACCCGGCGAAATACACTGGATGGAAGGAGGCGGAGTGGTTGGTGTCCAACCGGTACAGCAACGTGTGATCAAGTATATCCGGACAATCGGGATGTCGCGATAACGTTTCTAGAGCGGATTCCATAGCCATCTCGTCCTTGACGAACTCATCCGCATCCGACGCCAGCGCTCGGAAGACTCGAGTCTCGAGCGGTAAATTGTCAGCGCGCGGTCGCCCAAAGTGCTTGCCGCACAACTTTACCGGGGAGTTTTCGTAGTACCAGTTATCCGGGAGCGACTCTGCGGCGATGGCCTTGTCGCGGAACTGGAAGTAGAGTTCCTCGGCGAGCATGCCTTCCTGGAGAGTCCAGAGGCGCTGCGTCCAAGGCGTGCAGCGGATTCGCATTAATAACTCGTCGGCGGGCACCCCCGCGCTCGTGCCGGACAGTGAAACGTCGAGAACGAGAACTTTTGCCGCGGAGTCGTAAGTTTTGGCCATTCTCCGGATCGCGGTTTTTCGGGTCTCAGCGTGGAGAGGGACACACACTGTGTCCAGCCAGAACGGTACCGGGGATGCCGGATCGCGATCCGGATGCAGGGCGTTCACAAGTCCTTGGATGCGCTCCAATTGGCATTTTGGTAAAGAGTTTGTGTGCGGATTGCCCAATCCATCCGACCATACATGAGACATTGCTACATAGGGCGCTGAGTCGGAGCTATGCACGAAGACTTTCTCCCCGTCGAAGGAGATAGTTGGGATATCGCCCTTATGCAAGACCTCAGTGACAGGTCTATTACCCTCCTCCTCGACAATTATGTGCTCGCATGTGCATGTTTCCATGACATGCTTTGTTTGGTAAACCCTCTCATCTATCTGGTTTGCCAAGCACACCCTATCAGAGCACCTTGAGTGATCCTTCTTCAATGCAACCCGGTCGAAAGAACCAACATAGAATAATATCGCGGGCTCAGTGATACCCAACATGTCCAACTCCCCAAGACACCATCCGGCCTTTTGCAACAGGTACTTGCCAAACAGGCTATACTCCCAGCTAAGCATCTTCATCTTGGGGAGCGAGAAGACCACCCCAGCAAGCGCGTTATCCAACAACTCCCCGAGCAGAATCACCGAAAGCAACACCGCATGACCGGGCGGGTAGCCGAAGCCCGCATTCCAAGCCTCTTCACTCACCGCGCCGACAGATAACTTTGCGAGCCGGTTCGCCGTGGAATTAACCACAGAAAGGCACTCCTGCACGCGCGGCAAGTGCTCGGAATCGATCACCCAGCCGGGCACGCACTCCGCCGCCACCCACATCCACAGATACTTTGGCAGCATTTCCGTCGTGACGATCCACTCGTCGCCGGATTTCGCGACAAAATCTTCGATGTCCACTTTCACGCCTGCCGTGCCGAGGGCCTCGACTAGCGTGCCGAAGAATAGCCATGCCTGGAGGAAGGCTGCGTGGTCATCGAGGTCCAGATCCCCATTACAGAGGGCGGATATGTCGACCCCGACGCTGGATGGGTAGTCTTTGAAAACGAAGGTCCCATATGAGTTCTTGACCTTTTCGCATAGGAATGGGACTCGCAGCTGGGGCCGAACGGGGTTCGAGGCTCGGGGGAAGTGGTTCCTGCGGAGGGTTAGACTGGCGGGATGAAATGAGGGGCAAGGTTGTGCTTGTAGCTGCTTGTGATATCAGAATCCTCTTACATCTGAGCAAGATATTGCAAGAGCTTCCAGCTCTACGATACAGACGGGTATCCGCGGTAGTGTAGGTAAACTGATCGTACGCAGCCTCCCACCCGCCGCAGCTGCCCCTCGTACAGTTGAAGAAGGGAAGGTTACTCTCCTGTACCCTGGTATCGATTACCTAATCAGCCACCTCCTTGGTACGACCGAATCAGGCGGCTAAACCAAGCAGAAGGCGCCTACATCCTTCTTCCTCAAGTGCTTGTAGCTAACCCCAGGCAAACATCGCGATCGCCCGTTAAACTACCGGTAGTGCTTCTACAAGCACTTTTACTTGCACTACTACTACAGCACTTACTTTTTCGGACTAAACAAGACTAACCAAAAGTGCCTCCAACTAAACCTAGTGGCACTAAACTATTGCCTTTATCCCCAGGCTGTCTAGAACCTTGTTGCCAGGCGTGCAAAAAGGCAAGATCGGGCAGCAGCTGTTAATTAATTAGGTGTACGAGCACTTGGTCAGGAATCGGATGCTCAGTCCTTTCAGTTCTCAAATGAGTTAGCACCTTGGCATGTTTAGAAACATTCCAAGACAGGCTTAGCGTGCAATAAAATTTACAGTTTCAGCCAGCCCACCGGTACTGTAATTACCATACCTCACCACGCGACATTACAGTTGCATTTGACTATCATGGGCCTTATCAAAGTGAATCCGCTGATAATGAATGACAAGAGGAGAAAATCAGGATTTCCACCAGATTTTGTTCGTTTCAGTTAATCCTCCCCCTCCACCATTGTGTACTGTACACTCAATCCCAAGCTCCTCTTATCCCACACCCCTCCTAATAAGGAAGCCCGTTGGTCAATTCAAGCTTACCACAGTTCCACCCATCACCAATGCCAGTGAAATCTTGGGCTTGCCATTTTTCACGCCACCATACGAGTAGTGCTCACTTCTCCTTCTCCTTCCCACATTATACTGTGACTACCCCTCACAGCCAAGACACCCTTTAGTCATCACCACTATAGTGAACACCTACGGTAGGAACAGCAAATACCAAAAAAGGACCCAATTTTTCTCCTCCATCGCACCCCAAATCCACCCATATATACCATGCACCCCTGCAGATCGGAGGAATCGAAAAAAACGTCGTCGGATTCACCCAGTGGAGAAGAGGGGGGAACCTCATCGATATGATATGATATAACATGCAGTCACGACCATACTGAGACCCCCCGATATCCGGAATGGATGTGTGACTCAAAGCACTGAAAAAAATGAAAAAAAAAAAACAAGATCCCATCCGTACTTGTACCGGTATGTAATCTCGAGTGAGACCTTATGGCGGGTACAAGTACAAGTACCGTAAGGCAAACGCTGAGTTGATCGGGGAGATCCGGGGTAGGGTAAGAGAGAGACTGAAAACGACCCAATACGTCGCGACCAAAACTAGGAATTCGTTTTTTTGTTTGTTATCTCTGGACAACCACCGGCTATTTAATCTCTGTTTTTGAAAAAAGGTGGCATTGGTCAAGTAAATATCGTAGAGGTTGCGATCCGTTTTGGTTTGATAAAACTCGTGAGCGACTGACTCACTCACTCAGCTCACTCGTAGATACGGTGGGGTAGATATCGTAGCTCGTGAATCGAGAGATGGGGGGGAACGAGGGTAAAAAAAAAAGATTACAGACGGCGTCATGGTTCTACCCTACCGCTCGTATCACCCACACACTACACAAAAATGTATGATACTTGTATTTCCCACAGCGACAGAATGGGTAAAATAGGGACGACCTCAGCCACGCCCCCGAGAGAAACATGAAAAGTTCCTGCCTTCGAGATAAGCTGCGCACGGACGATTTGCCATAAAACTCGTAGTAGCAGGCGAGAAATGAGTAGAAAGAAAGAAAGAAAGAAAGAAAGAAAAGTAACCGGCAAGTGTCGTGAATCCATTGTGAGATATCGTACTCAATAGCAATAATTTTACCGGTACGATAATACATCTCGAGAAACGCCAAAACCGGTCAAATAGGGTTTCACAACGCAACCGTCCCTCTCTCGCGTCAGATGGGGTGCCAGTGCATCCCGATAGACTAGCCAACAACACCATCATGACCTCCTCACCACCGCGAAAGCACCGGAAGTTGTCCCACTGAAGATCCTGCGGAATATGATACGGCGCGAAAGCGTTTTGAAAAAAAAAGTTGCACCCGTGTCGTTGAATCATGGAATGCCTCTCCACTCCATCGGTCGGGGTAAAGGGGTGGATCCAGATCGTGCGATGGAAACAGTTCGGACAGAAGGCTCTAGGCTCAATTCTTGTATAATGATGATGTACTGTACTCGTACAATATTGGATACTTCTGTTTATTGTTATTTTCGCCTCAAAAATCCGTTACCCTATGTGTAGAATTCGCCTTGAATTTTCTTTCTGACAAAAATATAGTTCAGAATATTTCATTCAAAAATTTAATTATTATCGTGGTTGTCCCGGTGTTTTAACCCTTCGCTCTGACAAATACTTGTAGAAGGCTCGGGTGCACCATTTCGCCCATGGAAAGGCAGAGTCGACAGCAAGAACCAGTATCAAGTGGACTGGGTACCACTGCCGGAACAATCCCATAATACAAGTACTGTATTACAACACAGAACTCAAGCACAGCCTATAAATTATCTCTCACCATACTCCCCGACCCAAAACGTCATGCGAGAACCAAAATACAAGTACTAACCAGACACCCTACTCGAGCACAATAATACCCATGACCGATCTCAAGTCCTACTCAGGGAAGCGCTACCTTAAGCCTTTAATATATGATAGCAATGATATCATACCTCGAGCTTCCGGAATAATAAATAAAAATGCCCCTTCCCGGCGTCCGACGCGCACGTATCGCAACTCGATCGTGCCAAACAGGCTCGAGGAGAATAGTATCGCCATAGTATGATACCTGCTGTGCATAGCTTCAGCTATGAAAGAGCGCAAAAACGCGGACACCGCATTAGAGAAGAGCAGACTACGGTACTTGTACCGTAGACCAGGCACCGCGAGTGAGAAATGGTTACCATAGCGGATCCAAAATATCATACCCATATCAACTTGCACCTCCCATAAAGAAAAACAGAAAGCAGAATATCTCGTAACTAGCCATTTCCTACAAGTTCTTACTCGCGCTCAAGTACACAGTACGATGGTAGAAATCCCCGACAGAAACCGACTTAAATAATGGCCAACGCAGTTATATCATTACAGTAGTCTACTAGATAGACAGGGCATATCATCCAGCAGGACAACTATCGTATTTACTAACCTACACCGCCAATCCCACGAAACTTATCATCGCTCGTACCGTGCATGTTTACCGGTATTCGAACCCGGCCGCCAGGATCGCCATTTGATCTACAATCTGGAGCCCATCTACCGTACGGGAAAAAAGATATAGTTAGACACTACCAATCCCCACAAACCTCCACCATTACCACTCCAAACTCCATTTCGCCCACCAGTGCGACAGAGCAATAAATAGCGTTAGACTACCGGCAGTCGCTAATTGATACAACGGTCCGCTGCGCTCGAGCACTCAAACCGACTGCGACCGCAGAATCCACAACATCTCGTTAATCAATCATACCAGCCTATATGTAATATTGTAATCCACGAACCCATGGATATTCCATAAAGTGGGTCAAGTCGCCTTGCCCTCGCCATAACCATCTAGGCCTGTCATCCCACAAAGCCTGACACCTGCCACATCACTCAGTACTGTACCACCCCATTCCCATTCCCCCATCCTTCCATCCCATTACCCCACAACGACCACGAGCAGCCCGCTGATCTCACGATCCCTCACTCACCACAAGAACTGCACCATGAGCTGTTCATTCATTCATCCATACCAGATCCAGAGCTCCTCCCCAGATTCCCATCCCATCCACCTCGCTTGCTCATCTTTTCAACGTTCAGTTCAAGCACTCGAGCAATACCTACATCCACCGGTACCTACATACCCTACCTTCCATCCGAGCCAAGTTTTCACGCAAAGATATGCAGTTGATCGATGCGATCTGTTGGCAAGAGAGACAGGACTTTTGCTTAACGTGCATATATGTATGCATGCAAACATGCATACACACCCATTCCCTGTAAATTCATCTTGGTAAGGCGAGACTTGTTTCTTCCGTTTATCGACCCTCAAAAGCCACTTCACTTCACTTGCACACGACAGCAAAAAGCTTTTTCTCCACCCCCAAAAACAAATTTAATTCTTTATAAACCTTCAGCTCTCCAAACCTCTCCCCTCCCCCACGCACACACACCACCCAACCCCTGACCTGGACACGGACGTACGGTTCCAGAGTTGAACAGACTACAGTCATAACACAAAAAACAGCAAAACAAAAAGGCACAGACAAAAGCTCAAAACGGAAGAAATGATCGCCACATTAACTCCGAGATTCCCCACAACGAAACGAGACACTACTGACCACAGCGCACAGGATATTCTCCGCTCAGGGCAAACGCGCGCACAATGGTTAGTTTCAAACCAGCGAACTGGGAAGAATAAAAAGCAAACCGCGAGGCAAAAAGATTGAAAAGGATCGATGAATGAGTAGAAATAAAGATAGAAAGAAAGAAAATTCCCACCATTTATTCATAAATCGTTGAAAATGAAAGAAAAAAGAGTTGGCAGATGTTTAACATGTTGAGTAAAAGAAACTATGCGACAGAATAAAAACCGAGCTGGTGAAACAAAAAAGCAAAGACTGCGGAATGAGCGATTGATATGATTCGAAAGATAAGCGAAATTTGTGCCCCGGCGCCTATTTGTCAATCCAAACTAGACATCGAATAAAACAAATTGGGAAGAATCAGCTGAAACAAAAAAAGATCGCGAATACAAAACCAAGAACACTGTGAGCACATCATCTCGAAAAATCTTCCGTGGAAAAGAAAAAAAAACTATAGATCCCAATTTCATTTAAAATTGCCAAGTTGCGCAAAGACCTCATCCAAGCAGACACCCCCACCCTAGCATGGAACTTTAACTAAAGGTCGCGTTCCTCGTCAAACCGGGTGGATATCCCGAATAATGGGGGTCGAGGCCCGCTCTCCGGGAATGGGTGTTATAAGTGTGAGATCGCGACACCCCAGGCGATGCAAATGTCTCGGAACCGAGTTTAGGAGATTGGTTGGGCGAGTGGTGTGAGTGATGGCGTCCATGTGGCCGTGGTGGTGTGCTATGCGGCGAGTGTGATGAGTGGGGGTGATTGCTAGGCGGCGAGTGCGATGAGTGGGGGTGGTTGCTAGGCGGCGATCCAAAGTGCGATTCGACGGTGCTACTGGTAAAAAAGGGGATTCCGGTAACCTTCTGGACAAACTCTGGGGGCAGAGTAGTCCCAATAGGCTCGGCGGGGTGAATCGAAGGAGATGTCGAGCCAGGAGCCCGACGAGATTGGTATTGGTGAGGGCCATGAGGTAGGGGACCAGTTGTATGCGGGATAGGGCCTTGGGGAGGAGCTGTCCCGGGGCCCGGGGCAGGAGCGTCGTCCTCATGAACGTAAACCTCGAAGGTGAACCGTCTCCAATTGCCAGAGCGATCGTAACTGCGATTGTCAGCAGGGGGGAAAAGGCTAACAAAACTTTGGAAATAACACATACCCTTGGTGGACCTCGGTTGCGGCTCGCGTGGCCCCCGGCATCTTCTTATCAGCAAGAGGTGTATCTGTTGAGGGACTTGAATAGCCGGAATCACACGGAATATCTCGTTGCATGCGTTGAGTCTGTTTTTCGATGCTGGGACTAGAGTGTCTCCGTCTCGGGCCGTGATTACCATTGGGATTCAGAGGGTGAGAAGTGGGGTAGGTGGGGTGCGGAGGGGCCGAAGACCCGTACACATAGGCAGGTCTCTTCATTGGCGTGGAGGGAATATCCTCTCCGATTTTCGAAGCCGTGGATGATGATCCTCTGCGCATCGGCGGTGATTTCGACGACTTGCGTTCCCGACAAGGCGGGACATCAGTACTTCTTCCCAATCCACTACCCTCCCTCAGTCTTTCCCTCAATTCAGCCTGTTCAGCCCGTTGCCTCATAATCTCTTCCTCCTCCTCTCTCAGTTTACGCTCCCTCCTCTCTTTCTCAAGCCTAGCCTTTTCCCTTTCCCTTTCCCGTAGCTTCTCCGCTATAGCAGCCTGTTTCATCTCATCCGACATACCTCCAGATGTCTCCTCCGTCAACTTCCTTCTAATTCCATCCAACTTTGCCTTTTCGGCAGCCTTCATCTCAAGATAACCGGGTCGTACCGCTTCCTGGGTAGGTTGTGGCTGTGATTCGGGGGGTCTTGGGATATCACGAGTTGACAGTGGAGGCGAGTGCCTGGGCATATCTCTGGACGATAGAGGGGGCTCTCTGGGAATATCGCGAGTGGAACGTGGCGACTCCCTTGGAATATCACGGGCGGAAAGCGGTGGCTCCTTGTGATGATGTGATGAGGGGCCATAAGAGGCCTTTCTCGGTGACTCTTCAGGATATCGTTGGCTATAGGACTTGTGTCTTGAAGATTGCTCCTCTGGGTAATGTGGATGACCCTCGTAGGATCTTGAAGTAGGTTCGGAGTGCTGATGACGATACGAAGACGACTTTCTCGGTGATTCCCGAGGGTCCTCAGCGTGTCTCGATGATGGTTCCTCCCGAGCCCTCCGATCCTCCTCCCTTCTCCTACTACTCCTGCCATGTCCCCTCTCCTTATCCCGCTCTCTATCCCGATCCCTATGTCTCTCTTCCGACGACTGACCACCACTACCACCACCCCCACTCTTGGATGGTCCAGCGGCAGCCGCCGCCGCCGCCTTCTTCACCTCGTCGTCATATTTTCGCCGGCGGCGACTATCAATGAGTAACTCGTAGGCTTCTTGGACCTTTTGAAACTGTACCGCCTTCTCGGCACGAAGCGACTCGTCGTGCACCTTGTCGGGATGACACTGCAAGATGAGTTTTTTGTACGAGCTTCGAATAGCCGCTGGAGCAGCATCTTGAGGGATTCCTAGAATTACGTAGGGATCTGTAGTCATGGTGATCGTCATGATTGCGATATACCCGGGCCACTGGTTGACAGGAGATATTATGATTACCTCTATGGAGATGAGTACGGGTGATGGAGGCCAGTTTGACAAAGAACGTTGCTGTGTAAAGAACCAAGGAAATAGAAAAAATGAACAAACACAATGAACGGCTTAGTCTTCGATAATGTTTTTGGTTTGGTCTTGTCGGTCGACCAGTTTATTGTTGCCGATGTTAAAGAAGTTGTAACCAGCGGCAGAATAGATTGGCGATTTACCGAGATGTTGGTTCTATACGAAAGAATGAATGACTATGACATTCGTCAAGGAAACTTATTGACGATCTACGGTCAATAATGAAAAAGGGTTCGTCTCTCTTTTTTTCTCTGCTCCTTTGAGGAGGGGGCTGTGCTGTATCGCGCTGAGCTATAAGCGTACGTAAACGTGGTCGAGATACTGGGTGGCTCGCAGAACCGTGAGAAAATGACGACGACCAGGTGAAAAGAAGTGAAGGGAACGCAATGGAAGTATCAAAGAAAAAGGAGAAAAACGGAAGAACAAGAAACCGACGGGCAAACTAGGCCAGAAGGGTTGTAAATATGAAGTATAAAAAATAAATAAAAAAAGCTTCGCCCTTCGCCACCTATCACACACTCACTCGATCGAAACTCGCTTGTGTAATAACAAGGGCGTTAACTCCGTTTCCGAAAGTAGGCAAACGGACAAACGGTCGGAAATTTGATGACAAGCTCGAGCAGAGATGGGGCAGATTTGCTTTGAAGGGTGAGAGGGAATTTAAAGTGTAATGGATGGACGGATTGCAAGTTAATGCAACCGGGTAGATGGGGGGTGAGAGGGAGGCAGAGGTTGAGGGAGATTCGGTGCTGACGAAGGTTCAAGTAGTAGGGAGGGATCAATGTTCCCAGCAACAACCAACGCGACAGATACACGCTGCAATGGAGGAAGCAGCGAGAAGTAGAGAGAGGGAGAAATAGCAGCGAGGGAAGGGAAGAGCGAATCGAGAGGAGGTGAAGAGAAAGGGCGGACCGAGTTGTTTGGTTTCGGTGTAGAAGGAAGAGGAGAGGGTGAGGGGAACGAAGCGGTCCGCTCAGGGGGGAACGGGGAGAAAAGCAATGGGAGGGTAACGGTGATTGCAACTCTCACACACTCTCTCACCCTCTTCTTGGTGGGGAAGGCAGTGGGTGGGTGGTGACTGGTTGGAGGTGGATGATGGATGCACCGGCCGGTACTCGAGCAGAGCGGGGAGGGGGGTTCGAATGGTACTCGAGTACCAAAACCAAAACCGAAAGGGATGGGCACCGAGAGAGAATGGGGGGAACAAAAGGGACCAGATTACAGAGAAGCAGTCGAAGGAATATCTAGACAATCTACTGGGAATAACGATAATACAGTATGATAACACCAACACTACTGTACCCTACAGTATCATACTAAAACCGACACTACAAGATTAACATATGATACCGTCTGTACCAAAATGCGACAGCAAATCATAAAAAGGCCCCTCACGCAGCGCGCGAAGAAGGGAGAAAATAAATGTAAAATCTATAGCACAGTCCAAGCAAGAGCAACAGCAAATAAAGGGGCGGAAGATAAAGCAGAGTGATGGTAGAACTAGTCTAATGAATGTATTCCCATACAGGAGAGAGTGAGAGTGATAGTCTACTCGAGTAGATTCCCTCGTTCTCACACACAATCTCTCCCTATCATACCTCTGCCCTCTTCCCCCTTCCAAAAAAAAAACCAAAAAAAAAAACAGACACTCCTGAGCACTCTAATGCAGAAGAACGCAGACGAATTAGACGGACGATTAGCCCAAAGTTCGAAAAAGCATTAGACCGAACATCGTCAACCCACCCCACCGTGTGCATCTGCACTTCACTCAGGAAAAAGTTACACCGAAAGAAGCAGAAGTGGAAGACAAGACAGGATTCCAAGGAAAAAAACAAAAGTAGCACCACCCTTTTTTTCCCTTTCCTCGTGCCATGATTGGCTCCACAGCATCCCTTCTGCCTTTCTCATTTTTTCATTTTTAATTTTTTCCCCCTTCCACTCCCTTGCTGAGAGGTTCGCCCCCCACACCCACTCCACAGAAAAGCATGATCTCGATTCCCACTAGTGATGAGTTGTTCAAGAAGGCTATTCTCCCATCCATCCAGCATCTTCAAACGATCCACCATCCATTCAGAAGGATGGGAGGGAGGGAAGGTATCTGGCATTTAAACAACGATAATATACCCAATAGGGAAATTTCCATTTATCTTAGTTAAATCGTCGAGAAATGCGAGGGCAAAACGGAAATGAATAGAAATAGGAAAGAATAAACATTGCACCACGGGCGGGTAAGAGTAAACCGAAACTAACGCTGCCCATCTGACATCTCATCCCAATCCAGAATCCTTCCACAAGAATCCTTGGCATTGGTGGGGGAAACAGGAGGAGAGCGGGGAGGGGGAGGGAAAGCAGGACGTAGGCTAGGGAAACAGTGAGAGGGGCGGATGAGGAGTGAAGGGAGTACCGGTGCCGTACGAGTACGAGTAACATACAAGTGAGCTATGATAGCTGGGATGATGGATAAGTGGCTATCATTGGTACCGGTAGTCGCTTGGAAATTCCTGATGATACGGGAATATACGTATCCATGAGAACGGCACGGTGCATCATCACCTTCCCTTCCCATTCAAGAAAATCAATCAAGAACCCGATCGCGCGAGGCTACCGGTAGGAACCAAGTTTGGGCTACAATGGTATTTGGTGGTATGTGCTTCAGAATCTGTGGAGCACCGCACAGCAACGTGAATTGTGAGGGTGGGTTCATCCTATTCCACGTCCAGCCACCACCTCGCTTCCCACGATATGATATAGCAGATACCGGTATTCCAACCACACAAAAGACCAAACTCCCTCACGAGAACCGAAATAACGATAAGTTAGCAAAAACGAACTCACAGGTGACAAGTCCCGTGGTGATGGCCCGAACCATTTATTTAAACTACCGATATCACATCTCTTCTCGAAGCATGTCATCCATCAAACCATCATCCCCCCCTTCCCTTCCTTGGCCCCGCCCCATCTCTTCCCCCCGTTCGAGTGTGGATTGACCAGAAAAGTACGGGTACTCGTACCGCACGGCAGCAAAACCTCAAAAGGAAGGAAAAAGAAAAGGAAAAAGGGAAGCCCCACATGACCCTATCAGGGACGAAACCAATAACGTATCGCAACCCCGGTACCAGAACAACGCATCGCATGAACTGCCCGAACTAACCTCATTGACCTTTCTTCGCGCACGAGCACAATCAAAGAGACCATTCCGCAAACAGTTATTTATTGATGGTTCCGGCAAACTTACCCCGCACAAAGAGTGTCCCGGGCCGAACCTGTTTCTAGGACAACGGCGGGGGATAGGGATGGGCGGTGAGGAGTGTGATGGCACAGGGTTCGGGATTCGATAAGGATTGGGGATTAACCGAAGAGAGTCAATTGGAATGACGTTACGTGAGACCAAGATCTACGCGTGATTATTCGGGTGTTTGGACGGATTAACCAACCGTGTTTGTTCGGTTTTGACAATGATTCTCCGGGAGCTCAGCTTGTCTTTTTTGTTCAGCACTTGTTCGAGTGGTGCAGTACTACCGTACTACTGTACTAGTACATTCTCACAACTTGCGGAGTACTGGTACCGTGACTTGTCATACTGTACTGGAGCACCGGTGGAGGAGAGTGGTGAGGCGAAAATGGAGAAGGAGGTAACGAGGGGGTTGTTTACTCGAGAAGAGCACGACCTAAATTCTACTATTTTTGGAGGACAGTGTGCTCCCCACGATCCCCCCCACCCATCCACGACTGGCACCACGGCGGCACCACATCGTGCCTGAAAGTGCTATCCGCAGCCAAACGCTACGAGTATCCCATCCCACATCATCCATCCCCATCTCAGCATGACCAGCCTATATTGCAGACCCCTACAAAAGTTCTAACGCACCGCCCTGCCTGATTGCTGCGGTACCTAGCCAGTGCAAGACAGGAACGTAACATGATCACCCCAAAGTATCCACCACCCACACGGCCACTCCTCCACCGAACCCATAGCGGGGGGTATTGTGCCGAGCACTTGAAATCCACTAAAACGCCAACACAGTATAATGAAAACGGTTTTTGGAAAAAATTCCAACCAAAAGCCACACCTTCAAGAGGAGAGAAGCGATATCGCCTCATGGAAATGCCCAGAAGACACATTCCGGTTCCGCGTTTCCCGATTTTCAATAAGTCCAATACGGTATTGGTGGAGACGGGCAGCACCTCGAATTCGCTGCGCCCATGCATGGCCCCCTCTCTCTGAGCCCCGGCTTTTGCACGAATTATATAAGCAAGGTTTAATTACCCGTGAATGTTGATCTCTTCGCGCCCTGCGCTGTGGTTCACCCGGGAGCCCCGCCCCGGACATGCGATGAACAACTGTACCATCTTGGCAACAAAAGAGATGTACTGTACTAGTACGGTACTGCACCCTTCCCCGGTTCTCGACACAAAACGCAAATAATTTTCAATAAAAAAAAATAAAAAAGGGTTATACTTTCTGGTAGAGAGGTTACCCCAACTAGGAGGTTCTCCAAAATCCGAGAGCAGAAGACCGGAATCCGCGCCGGGATGGCTAACTCGTATGGGGATTTTCGCATAGCAATTGAGTAGGCTACCGGTAGCTTCGAGCCTCCGTGTCAGTATCATACTTGGGACAGCAAGTGGGGAGTTGGGAAGAAAAAAAATACATACCATAATGCTAAAAGTCCCCCCTCATAGGCGCTACTCATACCGCCAGGGCTTGGACGAACGAACGGGATTTGTCATTGCTGTTTCCGGCACTGCAGTTAATTGGAAATCAGAATTGTGCATCAAATACAAAAAGCCCCTTACTCGTACAAACAGCGTAGACTACTCGAGCAGACCAGGCCAGACTAGACCAGACTGGGCTAGACCTACAAAGTAAAAAAGAACCCAAAAAAACCCCATAAGTTACCAGTATCACAACATGAACAATAACAACAATAACAACAATAACAACAACAACAACAACAACCATACGGTAATGCACCAGCACACCAAGCATGTCATACCGTATCTCAACGCAGGCACCCAGGGCAGGCGTACTGTACCTACTTACAGTAGAGTACGAGTTACAGATGATCAACCAGTACGGCATCATATCATACCCAAGCACGGCGAAATCAAAACGAACCAAAATATCGACAACCACGTCCCTCCCTCCCACACACACACCTACACGCAGCACACACACGCACGCACGCACACACAACTCATCGCATATCATCGCATAAGGCTACCAATCCACTCCACGAGAAAAAATATACATGTATCATATATATATATATATATATATGTAAGCAAAACCGTATATATAACCCCATGGATGTATACGGTATACATCGCGTTTATCGGTGATTGCCCTGCCCCCTCCAAAGCCTTATCATTATATACCAAGACGGATATATCATACAGCGAAACTGAATGGATAAATAAATGAGTTGATGCTAGCGCCTTGTTTTCTTTCCTCTTCATAGCCCTGTTTGCGAAAAGTTCCACGTACTACTCCTTACTCCGCGACTGCATGTACAGTACAGTACGTATGGTTACCGGTTAGCGCGAGATGAGGTGAAACGGAGATTGAGGTATGATGGTTATGGAGATTTGGGCTAGTGCATTGTTATATCATGGTCATTGATAGAAAAGAGGGTTTTTGAAAGATTGGTCCGTTGAAGATTTTGGTTTTCTTTTTTTCTTTTTTATATATTTTGCTTCTGGAATGAATTGTGCTATGATAACATGGACGCGATCCGTGAGGTGGTGGCTGATTGGTGCTCGTCTGCTCTGGTGTGATGATAATTACATTAACCTACCGTACCGTGTCTTGTATTGGACCAGCAGCAGCTCTCCGTCCGAGCAAAAGAGAAGAAAGAGGAACAAGACAAGACAGTAAGTAAGGCAACACGCCAATATCACAATACCGATAATGATTCCAGAACAGTGGCGAAGAATGATAACCTTATCACTTTATGCGATCAATCAATCAATCAATCAATCAATCAATCAACCCGCACGGCCCGTTCGTTCGTCCCTTCGTCGATCCCCCCACGGTACGCCCAACTTTGTTTTTGTGTGGAATTGACTCTTTTCTTGTTTTTATCATAGCACTCCAGCACCCGTCAAGGCCTTGAGTCGAATTAGGGTATTTGCTCAGGGTCCGTTCCACATTATTCAGAAATAACTCATCCATTCGAGTTAGCGGATGGGAGGAAAAAAAAAAAGAAAGAGGGCGGGGGGAATTGTTGGGTTGTAGCTTAAGGCTAACTAACTAACTTGGACTAACTAACTAACGCGCTCTCTCGCTCTGCTTACTTGTATGTGCGCAGGGCGACTTGGTCTGCGGGATTATATTGTGGGGGGGGGGGTGTATCGAAAGCTTATGATACCAGTACCGACCCCGGTACTGTACTGTACAGTACTTGTACAAATGTACTGTACAGTACTTCCATCATGGTATCGTAACAGGACTGGTATGATAACTTTGTCTCTCCCATTCCGATCCGGGTCAACTGGAGAGTTATTTATCGGTATGATACTTTCTTCTTCCTTCCGTACCCGAAGACAAGGATTAAAGAAATACCGGTACTCGAGTACGGGTACTGTACAGTACTGTACTCGTACTTCGTGCAAAATAATATTATTACCCCCCACCTCGTTTTTCGGGTACTTCCGGCCTATGACTATTCCCCGCGGCTCCTACTGTACCGGTATTGCCACAGTGCTATAACTTTCTTTTCACAATACGGTACTTAAACCACCGTAGTTCTTCAAGAACAATAATAAGCTTCCGAGTGAGTACTGTACAGTGCTGTATCTGAGCCTCTCGCAACAACATCATAACTCGAGTGCAATGGGGAATTAAAACCAATCCATCATACGGTATATCACGCTAGCAAGCAGAAAAAAAGTCCCACCGTCCACCACCACCCCTCTTTTTCGATACACAACGCGAAGTAAGCCTATCTATGTAGTGTAGTGTACAGTACCCCGGACAAACCCCATCCCTCTATCCATCCATTCACATCCCTCAAACAAGACAAAAACAAAAACAAAAAAAAGATGGAAACATAAAACAAGTATGAGGAAACAATCCAGCCTAGCCTTCAGCCCTCCATCCCCGCATACGGGCGTGATACATACTAAAAACTCCGGAACACACCCTCACTACGATACGAGTAATCATGATAAAAGTGCCGTGCGGTGGTGTACTGTACACAACCCCACACATATAATACGATAACAACGAACAAACCGGAAAGTACCACAGAGAACAGACACATCTGGCCCTCAAAAAAAAAAAAGAAAAGAAAGAAGAAGAAAAAGAAAATACCCCGTAGCACACAGCACCATCGTACCGGAATACGTACTTGTACTTCTTCTCTCCGGCTCAAAGAAATCACAAAGAATCACTCGAAACTCCCTCCTCATCGCCGGAAAAACTAACCCCCCGACCAAAGTAAAGTAGTTCCAACAGGTATCATGATCCGACCGGCTATGATACACAATCAATCGTCCACATACGATACCAACCAGCAACCCCCTCCCTACGCACAAGCACACAGACCATCCAGCCAGCCAACCAACCAGAGACCCCAAGAGTGCAATACTCGGGTGGGGAGGTTGATCCGTGAGCGGCACCATTCGTATTGCCCGAACCGCACCTTCCGACGAATCAAAAATCGTCGAGAGCGTTCGTGGAATTTCTTCCCTTTACGAATCGATCCTAGTCGCCCATATCGGAAACGGCCCCGTTCATTGGGAGTTTGTCGACGGACTGACCCTGGTATCCGGGTGCAGTACGGTACGTACGGTACAGCACTTTGAGTGCGGTACCACCGCTCACGGAAAAAGGCTTCGGGAAACGGAATCCCTATTTGCCCGTTGAACGGGCCTCCTCCCACAACAGGCCGATCGCGCGATCGACTCCCCGTGATCTCCGTCCGAGGGGGGCTCCGCTTCGCGAAGGACTTTCTGCCGAGTGAGTGTGGTGTGGTATGGTGTACCGTACCGTGCATACATTTATCTACGTACTTTAGAGGGGATATGGAATATTGTAAATGAGGATGAGAACTCACCGCTTCTCCTTCTCCCCCCTTCCTCCCACTCCCTCGCATGTATTCGAGTACATTTCAATGTAATATCGCGGAACGGCTCTTATCACCTTTTCTCTGCCTTCCGGTTGGGAGCGGCAATGTTACCTTAACGGTACTGCACTGTACTAGTACTGTTTATCATACCAATGGACCCAGCTAAGGCTAAACAT
>NW_003299090.1:0-61683 GCF_000151645.1 Tuber melanosporum | reverse complement strand
GAGTGGAGTGGAGTGCCCGGCACCAAGTACGATAGGTCTACGTGCAGATAGACTTGTGCTTTGATTTGCTTTGCTGTGCAGTGCGGTCGGGCCGGTGGATGGGTACCGGTACTCGAGTACCGTAGATGGGTGGGCGGGCTTGTGCGGGGGCTTGCTTAGCGTATCATACTGTATGTATGATAATGGTGGAGTCTCACAGTAGTCTACTCGAGTGCTGCTGTCATAGATTTTTTGTTCAAGTGGCTAGGCGGTGGGAAGGTGGTTTTACTTTACTCGAGTAGTTCAATGTCGGATGCATTGTATCTTACTTGTACTTGTGCAGGGGTACATGAGCATTTGTATGGTATCCGAGGAGCCTTTTGGGCGCAATTTAATCGGGTGCTGTTTGGTTCAATTCGTTCAGGTCTGCTCACCCACCACCATTCCGCACCCTACCGTCCCCCGCACGCACAAAAAGAAACGAAGGAAAAAAATGGACCGAAATCCCACCAAACGCGCATGCAATCAAGGGAATAATAACTAGAAGCAAGGGATCGGCCCCCCTCTCTCTCAAGCTCCCTCTGTCCCACCGACCAACTTTTCCCCCAACGTCAACTTACTGTAACTTGCACCTGAATGAACCCTACTGAGATTCCCTCATAAAATTACCGTATACGGAAAGTCCACCACCATACATGTCTAGTCCATGCCCGCTTCGGGCTTCCTTTTCCCGAATAGACTAGCAGTGAGAGAAGAAAAGAAAAAAGAAAGCCAGGCAGGCAGGAAAAGGAAAAAAGATGTGAAGGCACACCGACCGAACAGCCGCCCTCTATTGGATAGGTTGACAGGTTTATACCGTATCATAGCGACCTATCGAATCGAATCAAATCATGAAGGGAACAGATCCTTCCACAAGTCCATCCGCTAAAAATCAGAAAAAAAATCACCGCATCTCAATTAGCATCCGAAAACTGGTTACTGAGGGGTTTGACCCAATCCAAATCCTCCCCAGGTACACCCTTTTTCCTCATTTCGGGGAAAAAGGAAAAACGAGGGGAAGAGAAAATGACAACTCAACTCACCCAACTTGCTCGCAATGGCCCAAACTGGCAGATACCTCCTTATTTCGTGCAATGCAGGGATCTCGTCAGACACCTTATTTCCATCGCTCCACAGGCAAACAACTCTACCATCTAGACCTCCTTTAGAATCGCCGCTGCCTTCGCCTTTGTTTCTGTCACCGCTTTGCCTCTTCCGCACCGACCTCAGCTCTGTGATTGCGACCTTGTTAGTAGACATAGCTGATGAATGGCTATCCTTGTTTTCCTCCTGATCCTCTTCCTTCTCCCAAGTCAGCTCCACACTCCACCCTCGTTCCCAATCTCTACTCCAGAGCCGCAGCTCTCTAGTATTCGGGAACCCCGGAATGGGGTTCCCAAGGGTGGGGGATTTGGCAAGCTTCGACTGTCTGTTATTCTGCCCGATGGGCATGCTTAAGTTGCCATATGGGGGCTGTTCTCCATGGCCGTTCAAAACCTCGATCCCGACTGGCTTGTTAAACAATAGTTTGCATGCCCGGGTATTTCTCCCCCTGAGTTTTATCGTCGCTTTTCCGTCCCCAGTCTTGGTGACATTGTAAGAGATCCAATCACTGAAGCCGTATTCGGGTGGCATGCCACCAGGCGCTTGTGGCACAACTCTTGGTGCTATCCCCTTCCAGGAACATCTGCGTAATCCAGATTTGAGCTTGTCGGCTTGACATATATCAACTTTACCTTTTGCGCTAGGAATGTGTTTTGACACAATTCTGTCGATATAATCCGGATGTCCGACGAGATGGACATTGTTTTCTCCTGTTTGAAGATCTACTGTTTGCTGAAAGTAAACCTTCAATCTCGCGTTTGGCGAGAAAGGGGGCGCTGCTAGGTTGTAGATAAACGTCCCAACGAAGATCACAAATATAAACAACGTGACGTGGTAAGTGATACGGTGCAAAAAGGGCGCCACGGGTAGTAACAGAATTATCGAAAATACCCCAAAACCTAATAATACTGTAAGCATGTCGCTTCCATCAGCCCCGGTCTGCGCCAGCGCATTCCCAAGAAGGAGCGCCACCGAGCCAGCCAATACTAGTTGTAAAGGTACTGTCGCCAAGAATTGTAGAATCCATGTCCATGATGGTAAATCCTTGCTCCACCCTTGTTCACCCCCATAGACCGCCTCATCCTTCTCCTCAACAAGGATATCCCCACTATCGTGATCGCCATTGTCGTATCGAGGGTTCCTGTGGGGAGCAAAGGACAATGGTCTATTGGGTCCACGAAAAAGCGGTGTCTCTTCAGTAGCGTGTTCGCCGGCATCGTCATCGTCGTTGGCGGCGCGGTTAGAGATATTGCCCGACGCTCCAGTCTGAGAATGTTCTTCCGGGGGATACGCCTGATCATCTCCGCTGACAGCAATCTTAACTTCACTCTTCTTCTGAAGTGCGGCCATCTCTAAAAGGGAGATAAAAGCAGAAGTAAAGAACCCAGAGTAGAAGACGAGCACCCAGTATCCGCTGCCCAAATGCGACTTTCCGATACTTATAGCGACCCCGATCATAGCCACAAGCCATAGTAACCATTGCTCAAGGAATCCATAGCCCCTGGCCAACGCCGTGGGTCTAACTGCATCTGCGCCCCGGAGGATCACCCACGCGATGATCCACCAGGTGGATAGGAAACAGGTCCAAACGGTATATTGTGAGGCATAAACAACCATTGGATTAATCTTATTGATTAGGAAGGCCATTCCTACAACACCGGCACTGGCTGCGACGAACGCCACTGGAAAACGTAGTACCCCACGCCATCCCTGGGTCGTTCTCGAAGCGATGGAGTGTTCTGGTGGGGGTGGTATATAGGCTGTGTTTGAAAAAAAGTATAACTTGTCGAAATGCCCGAGAGCCCACATGGCTACTAGCACCACAACAAATGGAACAACAATCAACGTGATGGTGAAGGCAAAAATTGTGTGTAAATGAAGTACCGAGAAAGCTCGGCCGAAGACTAATGATCGTTAGAATTGACCTGAACTTTGGAATTCGGCTGAGATCATACGATCAAACCAAACCGCGTTGTGACCTTTCCCGGCGCTTCCATTTGGTGAATCAAAGACTTTGCTAGTATCATCGGTCATGCCTCGTAGCGTAGCCAAAGATCCGCCAAGCATGTGCCAAAGTGACCTTTTGCTTGCTGTAGCCGTCGTCAGTGGGTTACTTTAATGTGCAATTTCGCTGTGGAGGAGGCTTACAGTGTCTGGCGTCATCTTCTGTAGTGTGGTACCGACTCCTGGGTTGATAGAATGCTACATCGAGACCCCTCATTCCAAGGTTCTCGACGAAAACAGAGTAGTCTGTACCGCTCCTGCGGGTAGGAGAAATATATTTAGTAATTCCTGATATGCCTTTAGGAGAATGAAATCTTATACCTGATAAGTCCGGCCTTAAAGCCATCACCGCTAACGATGGTTCCAAAAGGTCTTTTTGCTCTTTTGTAGTATTTCGTCACCTCGGCGTCGGTGGATCTGAAGAGCGTTGCTCTCCCACCAGCGCCAGCGCCTTCCAAATTCAAAAACGAATCTGGAACCCCAGATTTGTTAATAATTGCAGCTCAGGGGCGCCACTGCGACCCAGCTAAGACATGGGGAATGGTGTCGTACGTGGTAGTTTGGCCACGGGATGCATGGCAAATGCTCTTGCTCCGTTCTAGACTCCTGGAATATCAGTGAACACTCTGTCAGGCATTGTAATAAGTTCTACCAACCAAGAAATCCTCTTCTCCATTATTCAACAAGGCTACCAACCCACGTTTAGGTCTCTTCCCTCCCTGGCTTTCAGGGCGAGTAAATGATTTGATTATCTGTAGAATCGAGACAACGGCAGCACCATCGTCGGTTGCACCTGAGGTAAACAAGCCAATCATTCAGCATACATCTAATCAATTGACATCACAGGAGCCGTGCATAGAAGTTGTGCCCAGCGCAGAGAGTCTCTACACTTTGGTATCGCAGGTTGATATACTGCAATAGTTCAATGCATGGCGGTAAATTGAAGGCTGAAAGTAGGTACAAACCATAACCAGTGGAGACACTATCATAATGAGCACTGACAAGTACGGGTGACAATTCGTCGGCGGGCCGTTCTCCGTGAATATAAACAATTATATTGGTTCCTTCAAAGTATACCTATCGTGATGTCACCACAGATGTCAATTTCTGCAACACACCACCTCGGGCGAATTAAAAATACGGGGGCCTGGAATACCGTGAGATCTTCGCTCCCGGCGCCAACAAACGTGACATTACTACCAGGCTTTCCTGGAATTCCATCATCGAATAGATCTACCGTTCCCGAGTACCCGGACGATTGGAGTTCGTTCCCAAATCCTGAGACCCCGTTCCGACTTAATATTTCCTGAACCCTCCCCAGTAGATAGGCTCGAACATCATCATTCGGTCGACTATTGTACGGATGAAAGTCCCTCGTCAATACCTCTAGATCACTCCAGGCCTCCTCAATATCTACTCCCCAGTAATCCAATTCTCCCTTCTTCGCCACCGCTGGTGGCTGTCGATCGATAAACAAGAGAGCAGAAAATAACGAGACGTAAGTGATAACTGTGAGGAGTGTCACCGGAATGGGACGGAATCCGATGATCGAGTTGACGCGCGTCATTTTAGGCCTAAAGGAATGCTGTCCGACTCGGAGGGGATGATGATATACGGAGGCCGTAGTGAAGGGGAATAAAAGGTCGGAGGAGAGACTTGAAACGGTGGGAAGAGTGGCAGGACTCGCGTATGGAGTGTGTGGATGAGGTGTTGGTGCCAGGGTGATAATGCAAGGGGCAAGAACAGCTCGGGACTATCGAGCTGAAGGCTTGCGGGATATTAGAAACGGGAGGCCAAGAAGACCATCCCGGGATGGGTGACTGGGAGAACTGGGGTATGGTTTGGGTGCCTCGAGATGGCGGATGTTGTGGTTGGAGTGACGATAACAAGGGCAATATGGTATGGATGTAGTAGAGGAGAGGTGGATAAAGAGCTAAAGTGGAGAAATAGACAAAGAGAAGGGGGGAAGAAGTCGAGATGGTCAATACTGAAGGAAGGGAAAGAAAGGGTCAAGGTTGTTTGATCAAACACAGGATGAGGATGGAGGAGAATTGGGTGTGACGTCTGCAAGCATCTCACCTCTCACCTCTGAGGGTTGAGCTGCAAGCCCGATAATCCTCCGCTGTGATCTTATTCGTAGTAGCAACCTAAGCGAGAAAGTCTACTCGAGCACGTTATGGTGCACGGTCCTTATGCCAAGACTTGGATATAGTACCGCTATTGAAAGGTAGAGGGCCATTGATAACTTTGATTGTCAGAGTTCCTTGTCTATCGGCCCTCTCGGACACTGCGGTGCTGGGGAATGTCGGGTACGATATATTGCCATTCTACTCTTTATCTGGTCCGGGGAAGTCCATCCCTCTGCAGTGCAACCCCGGCGCCCGGTTGAGATCCGAGTGATGGTGTATGTTACCTCTAGCCAGCTGAGAACGAATGTTCTGTTGAGATTATCCCCGCCTACAAGTACTTGTAGTTATGTTTTGGGCTCGTGGAGTGCCGGTATATGTAGAATTTGTGACAGCTTGTACCACTAATTTACCGGTACCCCAAAGAGTCGAGTGGCTCCGAAGCACTTCCATGATCACCACCCTTCAAATGAGACATGTCTGACATCGAACGTGGGAATAGCGGAGACCGTGGTAGCGAGTGTTTGGAATATGGGAGGTAAAATGACTTATGCGGTGATTGCGTTAATAAAATATCCGGAACCTAATAAATCTATGTGAATACGCCTATGAGTGTAAGGAGTATGTACTCGAGTACAAATAAGTTACCGGCGTAGTGGACAATCGTACATCATATTATGGCGCTCGTTTGGAGATAAATTGAAACCGGGGTCTAAAGGGCCTGGAAATAGGGAATCAGGATGCACATGGAACTCTGATTCACTTTAACCTCTACGAGAAGTGTCAGCTGGAGATAGCTAAGATTAAAAAATATATTGTTCCCCTTCTCAAACTTGAACAATCTACACTTCTTCACAAACAATTTCTTTAGTTATGTCGGGAGTTCTTTAAACCGGTCTTGCCTCGAGAAAACTTTAAATGCACCTTCCACCCACAAAAGAGAAAAAGGTGTAAAGCCATTCGCCCTTTTTGCCCCATCTGGTACGTTGACAAGTGGTCTTGTTTGTAGGGTCATAGGTCCAGCAACACTAACAGGTCATGCGAGGTCCTCGCTATACCCAAAATTATTAGAGAACAAAGTTTTCCGTAAGTGGTATCGACTGTATGCCCATAATCTTGGTATGATATACATTTTATTCCAGGAACAGCCACCATACCAGTATTCCTAATTTTCCTCCAGCAGTAAGCGGAGAATTTGAACGGTTTTCCATTTTTTCCCCATTTTCTTTCTCCCTCGTATGGCAATGTGTTCCTCCGAAAAAAGTGTTTCTAAACCCTTTTGGTGCATGGGGAGCACGCTACTGTTGTCCAAACGGACCATATCCTTTGCCTCTTATCCTATACATGCCTTCCCATTCGCTCAGCGTCATAGATTCCATGAATCCATACAGCTAATGGGCGGGGATGCCGGTACTTCCGCCTAATTATATTTATGGTAGGATTTGCTTCTCTTTCCTTTTCCACCCTGTACTTGTGGTTTTATGATTGGTTGCGGAATAGCCCTCTTGGGTTAAGTTATGGTATGATAATGGGTGAAATTAGTTGGGCTTGGAACTTTTCTTCGCCCTGGTCTCATGGGTTGGCAGATTTAGAGGTACCGTGGCGAAGGTGCACTCTCCTGTATTACTCGCTTTCGTTTGTTCTTAATATCAAGCTCCATTCATGTTTTTGTGGGATAATACCGCGCCCCACCAGCAGATTAACGTTGCGGTATGACTTCGTCAGGGACCCGGAAGAAATACCCGTCCGGCGGCAAACTTGCTGTGGTGAGCTTAACAACCGTCACCCTTTTTTACCATCCGGAGGTAGAATACCAGAATTCCTCTAGGATGTAGGGGACATGTTTGTTTTAGCGTCAGGATCACCGATGTATCATGTAGTATCACTCGAACTCTCCACTAATATGTAATTTCTGTGTTAGGTTCTTTTTGGTATCCTCAGGTCTTCCTGACTAACGATTTCCTTCGCTACTTAAACGCTGATTTCTCCGTCGAAGGCCAGGACTTGATCACTATAGTTTTTAGACCTGTAAAACTTTGTCTGAATGTCGTCTATCTTCCCTTCTCTTTCCTTGAGATGTCTCCTGGGTCTTAGGTTGGGACTCGCCCACGTGTACGTCCGTTGCGCGATTAGATTTCGCGTCTCAGTGGTTTATTGTTCAGGGTCGGTTCCCTTCTATAGCTCACATTATTCTATCTGGGAAATAGGAATATGGACAAGTTTATTGTATTGGAGTCCTGAAATTTATAGCATTGAAGTCCAAGGGTATTGGTACGAGCCAAGCCCGGGTGGTTGTGGAAGTTTTATTTGATTCGGCGGCTTTCTCTGAAGAAACTAGTATGACTTATCACGCCGACTCTTGAATGTGCCTCGTTTGTCGCGAGTTGTGTCCCCAACACGATTTCGGGTGTTTATGAAGTGGGGGGCCTGCCTTCCTCGCTCATCCTCAACCATTTGCTCTTGTCACTGACATATAATAGACATTTATACGTGATTGGCACTCCATAAATCCTGGCTCTACTCACGTTACCTCCTCAAGTAATCAATCCTCATGGTTTCTCACGTCGGTGGCTTATGTCACCTGGTCCCATCGCTCCTCATTGCTTGCATTGCGACTCGTGGCCTTTAGGCGGCTGTTCTACCCCCCGGCCACACCCTCGTTACCTCCACTTTTCCATCCCTGGCTTCCAACCCACATCAACAAAAAGAGCATTCGCTCACTTAAAATACGCCTCCTCCCACCTCGAAATTTCCTTGTCGCGTGTGTACCAGCCACACTACCTTGCCCCCACCAAGAACATCGCCCATCAAAGCTATCAACAGCGGTCGCAACGAAATTAATACAATGAGAGTTGCATGTTCTCTGGAGAGTAGGAACTCCTTAAAAAGGTATCCCTAACCCTCACCCCTCATTTAATCAAGAAAGGACTTGGAAGGTTGACTATCAACGACCTCACAGCGTATCCGAGGACGTGAGGAGAAGCAAGAGGAATGACTGCTCGGATAACTCTTTCACAATTTTATCATATGTTGTGCCGCCCCTCGATCACGATGCGCGGGGGGATCCTGTTGTGCCTAGAGGGTATGAGGATCCCTTCCCAGGATGTTTTAATCAGGGGCCGTTGAGTACTGCTCCAGTTGGTCTGAATCCAGAGCAGATTGAGGCCGATCTTAGGGTAATGAGGGAGGGGGGTGGATAGGGTGTTTGTGCGGTGATGTGAATGCCGAGGCTCCAGGATCTCAGAGGAGGACTTTGTCGATGGGATTGCGCGTGGTGTTGGGGGTTTATGGTCGTGCGGTCGGCACGAAGAATGTTAGCTTGAAAATTTGGTGTTATTGTTCTAGTTTCCAAACATGGAACATAGTGTTTCCTAACACCTAGTTAATTGGTTCCGCTCGGTATCTTGTTTTTTACATACGGTGGTTGAATTGTTTTGGTGATGATCATGTCATCTCACTCGGATTTCTGAAAGGGGTGTAAATTAAGCGACATTGGTCTACTGTACTCGAGTAGTCTAAGCCTCATCTCTACTATTACGCTTATCGTTACTATCGTCTAGTTGAAGACAACGCACTATCTCTTTCATTGTGGCAATATTTTCCTGGCCGTACAGCCCCTTTTCTCTCTCAACTCCCTTTTCCACCTTTCTCTCCTACAACCTTGATAGCTCGCTTCCTGGCCCTCGCGACTTATTCCATACACCCCCCCCCCGTTTGACTGGGGGTCTGGGGGCTTCCACACCACTTGGAATGTGGGTTGAGAGGAGAGGGGAATCAGAAGGTAGAAGGTGCTAAAATGTTAAGTTATGGTCTGGCCACTTTGGTGATAAGTTAGTCTATACTCCTACTCCGTGCGGTGGTTTACAACTTCACGGGTATCCTAATCTGCTGTAGGGTGTTAGTGATTTCTTGTATTCGCCTGTGCCATCTGCTCGCAGCTTGTAGTTTCAGAATCCAAAGACGAATGAACACCTGGGAATTTCGCTTTGCTCCTACATTAAAAACTCTTAAAATCTGTCCGTTACCGCCAACTCCCCCAGCTCTATAATCCCGGGTCCGGGGGCGGAAGCCCCGGGACAGGATTAGAGTTTTCCTGGCATGCCATAAGAGCATTCGCAATTTCGTCAACCTGTCAAACTAAACTCGTGAGCTGAAACGTTGATTTCCACTTACAATCTGATAGTAAACCTCGAAAATTTTTGTGGTAATGATTGAGTGGCTCCGGGAGGACCAAAGCGTTATTGAAAACCGGTTGGCGTGGGGCGCGGGGGGATAACCGGGCGGAGATAATAGTCGTTTGGCACTTGTTTTTTCGAGTCACCGTTCATGCGAGCTATTTTTGTACTGTACACTCCGAGGAGTGAGAAGTTCCAGCTCGGAATTTAGATTTTTCGAATATCACACAGCAAAGAAAGTACAGGTGGTGCCAAATAATCCTAATCCCGGAATCAGTTTTCTTTTTTTTTTTAGGGCTTTTCATAGTAGCTTAGTCGGGCGGTAACGCTCTCGAAAACAGTGTGAATTCCGCAGGTTGGATTTCGGCAGGGCTTAGCAGATATTCTGCCACGGTGTACGGATGGTAGCTCTGGTAAAGTGGGTGATTTGTCCTTGGAGTCTTCAATACCGGTACTATTATTATTATCCTGGCATCGCCGAACCGGCTTACGGCCAGCTCTACGACTGCCCCCATTTTTCTTCTTCCGAATTTAGAAGAGGGTTCGGGCGGCTTACCGGTAGTGGGTGTGGGGAGCGACCTATGGGAAATAGAAACTGTACCATAGCCGACATTGTTCGTTTTGTAGGATAGGATGGGTAAATGTGATGCTGGAGGGCGTGGTTGAGTTATGGTTTTGCTGGTGCGGCGGTAGTAGTAAATGGGAGTTTAGGTTGGCACATGGTTTGGGGAGGCGGTAATGCCACTGCCGGGAGACAACACTGCACCAAGTTAAAAAACATGAAGTTTCGGCATGAAGATCTCGTGTTATCTACCTGCCGATCCCAGAAGCATCCGGGAATCTTGGAATTAATTAGGCTCAAACCGTGCCATTTTTTCTGGGTTCTCTTGAAAAGCCCATCTACTCGGAGTCTCGAAGCGTGTTTAAAAAGAACCGCCGTCGCGGGCCACCAAAATTTGGCTCTTGAGCTCGGATCTGAGTAAGTTAGTATCGTATGCAATACCAATTCTTTTCAAACACGCTTCGACACCACGAGCACCCAGGGGACTCGGGTACGCCAATGGATCGGCCAAAGGTCGGGCGATCTGGGACTCTAAAATAAGGTATTAATTTATGTGGGACTGGGGTGTTGGGCCATCGGAGGATAGCAAGGGCCGGGTTGCATATCACAGCCCGGCTGCAACACACCAATATACTCGAGAAATAGCTCCGCTCGCGCCAATTGGGAATGGTCTCTCCAATGATGGTGGAGGGCCACCGTCTGCGGCATATCGAATGTTAAAGTGATGAATTTCCTCTTTGCGCTTCTTGGCCATAGGATACGATAGTAGTTATTAACTCAGCTGTTTATATTTGTATGGGAGAGCTACCGATGGTGCATTTTTGCTGAAACAGACCTAGGAGAGTTGTGCGGAGCGGTGGGGCACAAAGCGCTGGATAATTTTCGGCGGCGCATGTCCGGAATCTAGGGCCGGAGGAGGGCTCCTACGATATTTTGCTCGGGGCGTTCGTAAAAAGTCGTGGAAATGTCGTGAAGAAGCACATTCCGCTGCGCATGATAAATGATTGGCCTTTCATTGTTCGTGGCTTGAGGCAGGCGACAAGGCTCTCAGATCTTAGTTTATTTGACTGGCCTTGAGTTAAATAGGGTGTATGCTGCGGAACCCTCCTCCTTGGAACAGGCAGTGTCACCAGGCGATGTTGGGCGAGGTGTGCGGCGGGATGGATGGTTCTGGATGGAGAAAGTGCACAACTGCATGCACTGGTGCCAGAGTCTTCCCCTCAGACGGTAGTTGGATCAGTTTCTGCCACGACGAGGTGTTTGAAAACCAATCAGGAGATCGAAACTGAACTCACACATGACAGCCCGACTTTTGTGGAGATAGTCTATATCAGCTGGGCAAGTGGGTTGGAGCTGATCGAGTGGGATGTCTGGTACAAGTAAGCACCCAATTATTGGTTTCCCTCCAAAACGGGTTAGAAAGTGGTCTGGGTCGGTATTTGTTGCTCTTGTCACTTCCTGCACTTCTGTGAAACTTCTGCGAGCCTGCAGTTAGTCAATGTTTTTGCGCCTCATATCCCAGTGATATGAATGGAGGTGATACCCGGGAATCTTTCGTACTTTTGGTATCATAGTCCCAATGCGGGTGAGGATTTGCCGAACGGTATGATACTTTGCTAATTTATTGGTCTGGGGTTTAGAAATTGAGGATTCTAAAGAACCTATAATTCACTAGCTTATAGGGTTAGGGCTACGAAAACACGGAACACCCTTTGATTTCACACACTTGCATAGATATCTGGGGTTCTTTTTCTACTAACTTTTATGCTACAAGCGAAGTATACGGTTGGGAAATAGAGATTGCCCTTGACTTCAAGCCTTTGCACAAGGTCAAATTTTAGCTGAACAGAGCCGCGCAGGCGTGCCGCTTATTCTGACTTTTCAGAAACATCTTATGTTACCCGTAGGTATACCTTTTTGGTTTTAGATTTGGTTCCGTTGGAATCTCTGTCACTTTTGACACAACATTAAGTGATCATTCCATCGCACCGCAAGACTAGGCTGAGATGTTGGATTCCTTTGGCAAAAAGGTTATCCTAATACCGGTACCGCAAGGTATGCCCCGGTTTCCCGAAGGCAATTTGTGTGGCAGCGCCTGTGCCTCTCCGCCGACAATACTCGAGCATTCAAATATCGTACGTGAATCTGGATCCCGGGTGGCCTTGGTGATTGCTCGCCGGGTGCCTTTGGTGGTGCGGGGATGTGGGCTCGATGAGGGAGGTCTTGTTCCTTTTTTTGACATGTTCTAGTCTGGGTGGGCCATTCACTGTATGACCTTGGCTTAATGGTGTGATAGGGTCTGGCTGAGATTTTTAAGCTGCATCGTGGAATTGGCTGCATCGGGGAAAGTCGTGCTTACGCCTTTTTAATTATTTTCGTTTCTTTCTTTTGTGAGGCGATACAAGTAGTTTAACTCGCCTCACAGGTTTTTGAATTATACTGGGGGTCGGGGCCGCCCACGATGTGTCTGTAATGAGTGCCTGGCAGTATCGCTATCGGGTATTAACCTGGTATAATAGATTGCTGCTACAAGCTCATGGAGGGAGAGTTCTGGCAAGTTTCTGGGACGGGAGGATTTTTTGTGCGGTCACACATATCAAACACACGGGAACCCCGATTTACCTGTCGTACAGAGAGTGATTTAGGTTACCGAAGGCCTAGTATAACATAGTGGGGTGGGTAAGTAGCGGGGTAATGGGTAACAATAATGGCCTCTAATAATTCCAGGCGCAGCTAGGTAGTACTGCACATGCTGGTCAAAGTGCTTGAATGAGCTCGATCCAACACCCTGTGGGATATCGATATTCTAATGGTTTTTTTTTTGCCTAGATTGCACTTGGGGATCAAGATGAAGAGGAGAGTTGTGCTCGTAGGAAAAAGTGCTTTTCGAGAGCAGCTGAGGAACAACATTTTAGTGTTATCTTTCGTAAAAACTTATTCAATTACTCATCAATCCTTCCAGTTAGCGACAAGTCTCATTCACCCCCCCCCCGCCAGATCTTGACCTTTGCTTCTTTTTCGTAGTTTCGGCGGGTACCGGTATCGCAACTACTCGAGTACGAGTAGAGTTTGGGGCATTTATTTTAAGTTTTCTTCCCACATTGCTTTTTGAGAGTCAGCGGGCCAAGAACCACCATCGTGGCAAGCAAGGCTCAAATACCCCACTGGGCCGTCCTCCCAATGGGGGTGCGCATAGCCTAGCTAATGGTATTTAAACTCCCCTAATAGGCGTCCGCACAATTTGTAGGGATGAAGTGGCAGGGTTTTATTAACTTTTGATAATCTCCCTCTATAGTAGCTGTGCTTCCTCACTCTATTTCCTAACTTTCTTCCGCACTTGGAGTATCGCAGCGAAATCACCCGATAAAGGCCATCGAAAGAGAAAGAAAGCAAACGAAAAAAAGAAAGAGAATATGGAGCAGTATGATCCGTACCCGCCTCAAGGAGATGCAAATGAAAGGGCGCCCTCCCCAATGGTGATTACTAGTGTTGAGCCCACAGAAGATTTACTACGATCAAGGACGATAACTGACGGTTTACCTGATGAGAAGCGAGTTGAAAGAGTTATTAGTGGTGCAGGATCAGTTGCTTCAAACGCTTCGACTGGCTCTCGACTACGTGAACGAATTCGCAGGGATATGGAATGGGGGTCAAAGCTACACTGGTTCCTTCCGAGTGCGATGATAGGATTATTCATCTTGGGACTGTTGGGAGCATTGCTGCATCACTGGTTCTATGTTTCGTTGCACGGAAAAGGTGCGAAGGATCAATTGATAATGGTCCGGTTTGGGACAGCGTTTGCGTTTTTCACGAAGGCTGCGTTGGTCGGGAGCATCGTTTTGGCATATAGGTTTGTAGAGTCTAGTGGTTTGTGGTGGCGGTGGTAATGATGGATTGTGATGCTGATAATTATAGGCAACGGATTTGGTACACGCTAAGAACCAAACCTATTACAGTAAAGGGGATCGATAATTTATTTGCGTTGACGGAGGATCCCACAGGCTTCTATTCCAAGGATGGTGCAACCAGAGCGAAAGTTGCAACACTCATGGCACTGGCGACGTGGTTAGCTGAAGACTATTCATCCACCTCATATAAAAGGGATAATTGCTGAGAATAATTCTAGGGTTATACCCCTCGCCGCTGTCTTGTCCCCTGGTGCGCTCACGGCGCAACTATCTCGTGTGGAATCTACTGCTGATTGCACTGTACCGGCTGTCAACACCTCGGCGCAAAATGATGCCGTTCAGGATCAACCCAAATACGGGGTTTTAGGGTACGATCTAGTGTACTTCAATAACTCCGACCCCCCAGGTCATGACCAATACTTCGGTGGTACCGGCTACCTATTTACCGAAGCAACTAATTTTGCATTCACTTTGAAAAAACCTCGTGATATCTCCTCTCCTTGCAAAGGGTATAATTGTACTTGGAACGCCGTTTTCGACGCGCCATGGTATGAATGCCATGAGAAAAGCGTCAGCGAGGCGAGGAATGCTTTTGACACGATGGACTGGGTCGACATAGAAAGCCGACACTGGGCGCCCCGGAGCCAAGTAACATTAGTCGCCGTGTGGGACGGAGAGGAGTATGCTTCACAGCAACCACTATGGAACGGCTCGGACAATATGCAGGGCTATTTCACGGGGGAACCGACCATAAGAGTCGGGTACGTGGTCGACACCGGGATCCCCGTGGTGGAAGGGTCTGTGGACTCAGACAGCGGCCTCTGGAAAACCGTCTTGGAACCTCACTGGTTAAGTTGCGATCTGTTCAAGGCGTCCTGGAATGTAACCTTCAACTTCACCGGGACTCCATCCGCTAGAGTCAAAACTTCGAATAGAAGGCGCTTATTCGAACCACCAAAAATGGGCCCTACACATCCAAACTATCGCGAGAATGCATTGTACTATTCTTTCGGAAAGCTCGTCCGGGAAAAACTGAGGGGGGGCTTAGGTGTTAGGAACGGGACCTCAGACACAAGGCGAATCTCGAGCTACAACCCTCTGGTCAACGTGACCACGCGTATGGCAATAAACGATGTCAAAGGCGGAGTCGAAAAGCTAGTCATAGACCTGGGTTTAACCCTCCTCACCTTTCCATACCTCGATATCGCCGTGAATACATCTGTCGGATGCACGAAATGGCGCTATGAGAACCGCTTCCATTATTCTCCTCAGGGCCTCTGGATCGGGTACACTCTTAGTGTCATTGCAACTCTGGCATCTGTGCTCGTCGGTATGCACTCTATTTACGTTAACGGGATTACTTCCGATACCCTGTTTTCGAAGATTCTTGTGACAACAAGGAATCCGACGCTGGATAAGCTTGTTAGAGAACACGAAGGGGTCTGTCTCGGAGGTGGCCCATTCCCGGAGAAGTTGGAGAATACGAGGTTGTTGTTTGGAATTATTGATAACGGGTCGCATACGGCTTTTGGAATTGTTGATGAGACGACAGTCATGCTTGATCCCGTGGGGTATAGGGGCTTGATTAATCCTAGGTGGGGGCATTCTACGGGCCCATAGGGTTGGAGGGTATAGGGGGTAGGGGGTTGTACTATATAGGATTGCGTATGATGGATGGGCGTGAGACTAGTTATAGAGGGGAGGGCATTGTGTTTTGATCTTTCCTTCCTTCTTCCTTTGATTTCCCCTCTATTTTTATCCGATTTTCTTTGTGGTGCCAGTGTCGACAGAGTATCCATGACATTCAAAGGTTTGATGGGATTATTATTTAAAATATTGATATTGTTGTATCACGGATTTGCACTTCTATGATACCATAGATCGCACTGCAATATTGAGGGTTACCGATATCGTCGCTTGCAGAAGGGTAGGCCCCGGGAGCGCCACAAGCAATTTCGGGAGCAGTGCGGTTCTGCGATTTTGCTGCTGCGAGCTAGGGGATAAGCCTAGAAGTATGATATCTCTGCGGAAACTATTGAGCTCCGATTGGCTTGAACGTGAGCTAGTCAAGAGCCTGTCGTAGCACTACAGATAGTGTGGGCTGGGCTAAGCATTATACCAACTCATCGGGGGGGTATACAGTAGTTCTACTCGTGATATCATACTTAGCGAGGTTTGGTTGAAAAAGTGAGACCCCCCGAAAAACTTTTCAAAGGAATGAAAGCAATATATCTATTCATTGACTCCGTAGCCAGAAACCATATGTGCCAGTTAGTCTTTTTGTTCGTTTAAACAAAGAGGGTATGGCGGTTTGAAAAAAAGGAATGTAAACAGAAGTATCATAGGCAATGACCGATATGCAGAGAAATTTTTTCGAGGTGAGGGCAGCTTTGTTCGGGGCTATGATATGATGGGGCAAAGTGCTATAATCATGTGATCTGATAAGATCTTCCCAAAATATGAAAAAGCTGCTCAGATAAGGGGTTGACGCCTGAATTATCATACCTTAGTTGCATATCCGCCCCCCCCATGTACCGAACAGTATGGTGTAGGGTTTAAAATAGGATATCGAAACGCAGAACCATTCTTCGGACTTACACAATAGTAGCCGTACTGGGATCCAATATAGAAGTCAGCGACTCGAAAATCCCTCGTGGAGACAGTTTTTAATTGTATGTATGTATCAAATTACCCTTTTTGGTTTCTCTTCCGGGCTACAATGACCACCAACCCTGCCTTATCGTGAGCGGAATCGTATCATATGGTCTTTTTTAGTTAGCACACTGTTACCAAAATTATCATACTATGGTAATTTGGCCCGTGCGGCGAAATAAATAGGTCTTGAGTGCAGTCGCCCCCGAGCATCCGGGTTGGGGCGAGAAGGAGTAAGGGCTGGGCAGCATTCGAAGTGTCAAGCTTTGGGTGCCCTCCCGGTCTACTACCGGTATATGGATCTGCTGTTATCAAAGCTGGTGAGCACCAAGTCTGTGCCAGGACAAATTTGGGAAGAAAAGCTTCGAATTTGTGGTCAGAAACCACCACTGCTGGTTCTCAAGGCTTCAAGACTATGTGTTGTAGCTTGCTTGCTCTATCAAGTGCTAACGTGAATATACATGAATAAACTGGACTCTGCACGTATTTAATGGACGCCACAGGCCAGGGAGACGGGGTTAAGTGATAGAGTCGGTGTTTTCCAGGTTAAGGATGTTGTTCAGAATGTATTGTTATCAGGATAGGATGGAAGTGGCTGGAATTGGCATGGCGGTTCTGGGATAGCATTAGAATGTTGGGGCATCTTTGGTGGCCGGAATTGTAGGAATGGGAACCGATGGGTATGGAGTAGTAGAATCGCAAAATTAGGATAGTAGCATTCCATATTGAACGTGCATATATTGAGCATTATGGTTGTCGTTCGATTATGAGATATTTGAAGAACTGTTTTCAGATTTCATTGAAGATGTCGGATATCGCGACCAAGGAATCAATGATTGAAGGAGAGCCGAAACTGATATGAAGATACAACGCTTTAAGGGAAAGAAAAGAGAGTCGATTGCCTTGTTTGTCCTACTACTCATCGGAAGATCCAAAGCTGTTCTTATAGCAGCCAGCAGGGTCTATATACAATATCATGACTCTTGTCCATTTCTAGACTCCGATGTTCCAAGAACCCCAGATATCCGAAGTATATGTACTCGTCATCATTATCCTCGCATTGAAGTCATATATCCGACAGAATTGTTGTAATAATTGGGATAGATTATATCCTCAAGCGATCCACTTTCCAAGTGGGATAAACAAGTCCCTTAAATACATAAAAAAACCTCCCAGATATGCCATACTATGACATATAGACATCTCTATGGCACAACCTGGGGTAGGCTGGATGTCGATTTCCAACGAGAATAATCAGGAAATGTCGAGTGATGTTTGATGATGGGGGACTGATGGGGGTGGGGGGGAAGTCTGAGCATTTCTGCTAATGAAATACCGATACCTGAGTTAGAAACTAACGGGGAAGGGTATTGATGAAACTGAGTTTAAATGTTTGTACAACTGGTATTCCTAGTGGCTTTAGGAAGCCTCCAAGGAGTCATGATGTTGATTAGTGGATGTATCTGGAGCCGGGAGATTCGTTTGGGGAATTTGTTCTGCACAACATGTCGATTAGGAGGAAATATGGGTACTGTGGGAAGCCACTCCATTTTTGCTTTGAAGGATAATCCCTTGAAGGTGCAGAGAATAATTTGTTTTATGGGCTGTTTAGATGCACTGGAAAGGGAATTCCTTTCCCACTTAACCTACCCAAGTAAGGTCTTCTGGTCGGCTGTTACGTTTCTTGTGTTTGGTGTTGAATTGAAGGTATTATTATGCCCTGGACAGAGTAGAAGCACAGGCAATTCCTTATCCATACTTCGTGTCTTGTGATCAATATCAGTATTTTGGTACCCTGGGAGGCCCGAGTTATGGGAATTAGAGTAAATCAACATCGATAGTTACATAACGTTACAAAACATATAGAAGTAAACTTATTTCAACTTCGTAGTTGGTCAGGCACTCAACCCTCTCCTCTCAGTGCTGAAGAGACCACTAGGGTACTACTACAGCTTGCTTAACCACTCGGCTCTTAAAACTCGTTCCTAGGATTAGAAGGTTTCTTTCGATAGAGCCTAATAATGAAGATGTGGCTAAATATCACTATGCGTGGGTTTCACCGATTCTCTTAGCTCGGAATGATCACTAGCGTTAGGACATTCTCACGGGGGTGTATGGTCGACCTTTGGCTTTCGGATCACAAGGGTGGAGGGGACTCGGAACGGATAAACTCCAGCATCAGGTTTCTGTTCCTTTAAAGTCCTCTGATTTATTTGAGTTCCTATGATATCATACCAGCCTAGGCTTCTTGGCAATAGGCGTCCGACGCATCAAAATTGATATCAAACGAGCCCCGGCTAATCCTCGAATAGGTGTTATGGTCAGGTAAATTTGCTGCAAGATTTATTGCTGAAGTCTCTCTTGAACTCGCCGGCAACGTAGTGTGGGTTCTGGCCCAGTATGCGAAGACGGTTTTGGAAGCCAAAGATTACTGCTAGCAACTCTAGGGAGGAAAGAGAGTTGTGATTCGGGTAGGTCTTAAAATATCTTTGGGTGGTAGAAAACAACACGAAAATTGCTGCAAGAGGTATTATCACACTTCAACTAAGCCGGATAGGGAGTTAACTAATGCCGCTCGGCAGAAGTGTTTGTGAAACATGTCTCGCCTTCCTAAGTATCCTCTCGAAGGTCCAAAACTCACGAAATTGATCGTGTTTTTTTTTTTACACCCTCCAGCAACAGCGCCGGTGCCCGGGCCGATTGGTCTATATTTCCTCATTCTTCCTCTCGGAAATGGAAAATGTATCTGGAAATGTATCTCCAATAACATCTAGAAGAGACATGAGTGCAGTTGGGGAGAGTTTGATATGATAACTTCCCTTTTTTTCTGCCTCCCGAGAATTGCCCTAGTCGCTCGAATTATTGGGCCACCTTGGGCGGTGGTTAAAAATTCCCAGGTCCCGGCATGTGAGCGCCTATCACTTGGCAATATAGGATCCTCTTCTTGATAATACTTCTCTTCTCTTGGGACCCTTGATAAATACTAGTAGCACAGTGCTGTGAGCGGAATAGAATAAGAATTGAGTGTTATGAAGTGGTTATAGGAAATGTATGATTACAATCTTCGTTCCCTTATCGGGCGCTCTCTGAACCAACAGCACTGTAAAGGTGATTTCACATATAAAACATAACAAAATCACCCTGATCCTTCCATAGATACTACTTATATCTCTCCTCTTCTATGCATGTCCTCATTTCCTTGTCTGGCCTCATGACAACCAAGGAATTGCAGATCTAGAGGACCTTCTCGAAAAATCATAATATCTCCAGAGCAGAAGGAACCACCTACAACATGCATGTCACTACCACTATCTTCCTTCAACTCGAAGATATCCCGAGCAATGAGTAACACCGCATAATTAGAGAGCATTTCTCCTCTTAGTTTCTATTTGTCTTATTTTAATCCTTTCACCTTTCCGCTCTAATAAGTTAGTCAATCTCCGCTGTTTCCACAGATCGACTGTGACAATTCCAAACCCCCCACGTACCGCTACCTCCCCACCTGGCCCCTATTCAGTGATCCCAAGTGGCCGGTCCGGACCACGGCCCCGACCATAGGTTTGCAGTCCGGCCGTGGTTTTGGAAAGCCTGGATCAGTCCGGTCGAAATTCTCAGAAGCAGCCAGAGCCCGGCGGTGCCCAGGAAACCGCAGGGTCTTATCTTGGAGCAACCCAAGCCAAATCTGTCAGATCCTCAGGTGCAGCGGTCAGATGCACAAATCGCGATGCCAAAAGCACTGGATTCAACGGCTGTAATAACTGTCCGATGCTAATTTCTGATCGGCGAAACGGTCTTATCGACTTTAATAATAATTTATTATATTAGTGACGATGCCATTGAGGTAGTAGAATGTATGAAGCAATGGGGAAGGTAGCACTGCTAGATATAGTGGAATTGGATCCTGTAGAGGCATGGCTTGAAGGACTGGAGAATTAGTGTGTTATGGAAAGTTAGCCCGGCTTTCCTAGCTAAGGAATATAAGTTTATCTGCTGAAACCTTGACCCGCGGGGACCCGGGCCGGGCCCGGCTTTCGTTTTTAAAAGCAGCTTTCCGCAGTCTGACTGGGCCGCCCATGAGAAAGCCTAGGTCACCCCGGCCGCTTGGGATCACTGCCCCTATTACGTAACTGCAAGGTCTTAGATCACAAGTAGTTCCGCCACACCTGTATTATCTGAATCCTTCTCGTTTCTCGTATTACACCTACAGGTACTTTACTATCCCGTCACCTCACAATACCATATCTCCTAACCCGGCAGGTAACCTAGAAACCATCTCCATTTAGACCGCAACTTCTCACCTGCAACAGCATATATAACCGGGAAACTGGAGATGTAAAACTCACCGCCTATCAGAAGGAACATAAGCGTATAGGCAACAACGAAAAACTAGCGGAACATATAATGACGGAGTAAATCCTAGGTGTTTGCCTTTCCGAAACAGTACTTGACCATTTAAAAAGTTTCCGGACACCCCGCATCTATCAGCACCCGTATTGGCATAAAAGCTTACGGAGACTTTTTAAATTGCCAAGTACAACCTCATCCAGCCCAGTCCCCTTGTTCACTACAAAATCTCAATAGCCTCCTATCCACCTATATATGTGAGATTTGCGAAAGAAGACTCGCTGATAAAAAAAGTCACATTACAATACGCTACTAGCATTAACTAAATTTAACACTCACTCAGCACAGTGATCTCGAGGCATGTCTCAGATTAGTCATGTACTGTACCATGCCCAAATGCCCGGGTATTATGATATGTGTCACAACAAGCCTCATCTCCCCGCTTTCTTCAGCTGTGCTTATGGAAGTTTATAAACTCCTCCGATAGCCTTTCAAATTATTGTCCCATCTTTACTGGACTTGCACTGTTGACGGAATATCATGGCCCAGACTATACATGTCAAGATCGGTGACGGCAATGCCCACAGTGGCAACATAACAGGTTCTTTCAACAAAACCATCTATAAGTCTGATGAGGATGCGCAAATTATGCGTTGGCTCTCTCCACTAGAGCCAAATAACAGACATCAAGATGTGCGCAACGAGCGGTTTGATGGTGTGGGGAATTGGCTATTGGAAACGAGCGAGTTTCGGAAGTGGAGAGGTAGTGATGGTGGAGCGGATAAGGCTGTCTTGTTTTGCAGCGGGAATCCAGGAGTGGGCAAGACGTATCTGAGGTAAGTAACGGGATTCCTTAAAAGAAAAAGAAACTTGCTGACAGTCGGAAATTCTAGTTCGCTGGTGATCGACAGCCTGTGCGATCAGGCAGGGAAGGAGGATATTGCTGTTGCAGGCTTGTACTGCGACTTCCTTGTTCAGGAAGAGCAGACGATCAACAACATGATGGGAGCGATCTTGAAGCAGTTGGTAGGAAGAGGGGACATCCCGGATTATCTGCGGGAGGCGTTTTATAAGGCGAAAAAGGAGTTTGGTGGTAGAGGGATGCGGCTTCCGGACCTGGTGGGGATGCTGAGAATCACTATTGCTTCATTGCCCCAAGTTTTCATCTGTATCGATGCGCTTGACGAATGCCTACCCAAGCATCTGCCGGAGCTTCTTGAGTCGCTTAGAGATATTGCCCGGGAGTCCCCTAAGACGCGAATCTTCTTCACCGGCAGGCCTCATGTCAGGGAAGATATTCAAAGATATTTCACCAAGGCGGTTGTGATACCCATCAGTCCTAACAAAGATGACATTAGGAGTTATGTGGAGATGAGGCTGGGCGGGGATCCCGATCCTGAGGCGATGAACGATGATTTACGTGCGGATATTATTCGAGTTATCCTGGAAAAGATATCTGATATGTAAGAGAATGTATCATTCCATTCAATCGTTGATCAATACTCACTTACGATAATGTGTAGATTCCTCCTTGTTTCGCTAAACGTCGACGCCATTCTGGGAGAGATAACAATTCGTCAGAGAAGGAGGAAACTTGAAGACATGAGAGAGGGCAATGGATTGAGCGATGCCTACAAGGCAACTCTAAGCAGACTGAAGGCACAGAAGGGGAATAGGTCAACATCCGGGCTGAAGGTCCTAATGTGGGTGTTGTATTCGGAGCGGCCATTACGGGCCGACGACCTCTGTCATGCCCTGGGAGTTGAGGTGAGATCTTCAGACCTGGATGTTGAAAATGTTCCCGCATTGCGGACACTACTGGCATCTTGTCTGGGTCTTGTCACGGTCGAGGCATCTTCGTCTACTATCCGACTGGTGCACTATACTCTGCAAGAACATCTCTTGCATGATCCGATATTATTCCAAAGCCCCCACTCCACCATTGCGGAGGTTTGCTTGACATACCTCAATTTTGGAAATGTCCGGGATCTTTCACCAACACTTCATTCGGCCCCCTCGACAGTGCCGCTTCTAGAGTATGCTTCCTGTTATTGGGGGAAGCACGTGAACAGAGGGATGACCGAAAATGTAAAAAGGCTTGCCCTAAAAGTTCTGGATAGGTTTGATGAGCATATATCCGCTCAACTGATGTTATTGCACAATAATGAAGATCCAGACTGTGTTTGTTATTTTTCCGGGGAGCAGGGGCCTGCAGGATTTACAGGACTACACGCAGTAGCATTTCTCGGGATCGTGGGGATAGTTACTGCGGTGTTGGAGATGAAGGAATGGGATGTTAATGCAACTGATATCCAGGGGAGTATAGCTCTTACATGGGCAGCTGGGCGCGGGCATGAGGAAGTAGTCAAGGTGCTTTTGGAACGAGGGGATGTCAATCCTGACCGGGCAGATACCCAATATGGCCAAACTCCACTCTCGTGGGCGGCTAGAGGCGGGCATGAAGGAGTAGTCAAGATGCTTTTGAAACGAGGGGATGTCAATCCCGACCAGGCAGACACCTGGTATGGCCAAACGCCACTCTCCCAGGCGGCTAGCGAGGGGCATGAGGGAGTGGTCAAGATGCTTTTGGAACGAGGGGATGTCAATCCCGACCAGGCAGATACCTACTGCGGCCAAACGCCACTCTCCACAGCGGCTGAGCGCGGGCATGAGGGAGTAGTCAAGATGCTTTTGGAACGAGGGGATGTCAATCCCAACGTAGTAGACGCTGAATATGGCCGGACGCCACTCTCCTGGGCGGCTAGCGAGGGGCATGAGGGAGTGGTCAAGACGCCTTTGGAAGGAGGGGATGTCAGTCCTGACCGGGCAGATACCCAATATGGCCAAACTCCACTCTCGTGGGCGGCTAGAGGCGGGCATGAAGGAGTAGTCAAGATGCTTTTGGAACGAGAGGATGTCAATCCCAACGAAGTAGACACTGAATGTGGCCGGACGCCACTCTCCTGGGCAGCTAGCGGCGGGTATGAGGGGGTAGTAAAGATACTTCTGGAACGAGGGGATGTCAATCCCGACCAGGTAGACACCAAATCTGGCCGAACACCACTTTCGCGGGCGGCCAGGCACGGGCATGGGGGGGTAGTCAAGATGCTTCTAGAACGAGACGATGTCAATCCCGACTGGGAAGACACCAAATATGGCCGAACGCCGCTCTCGTTGGCGGCTTGGTGCGGGCATGAGGGAGTAGTCAAAATGCTTTTGGAACGAAGGGATGTCAGTCCCAATTCGGCAGACACTGAATATGGCTTGAAATCACTCTCGTTGGCGGCTCTGAGTGGGCATGAGGGAGTACTCGAGATGCTTTTGGAACGAGGGGATGTCAATCCCGACGAAGCAGACATCAAATCTAGCCGAACACCGCTCTCCTGGGCGGCTGAGTACGGGCATGAGGGAGTGGTCAAGACGCTTTTGGGGCGAAGGGATGTCAATCCCGATAAAGCAGACATCAAATGTGGCCGATCACCGCTCTCCTGGGCGGCTGAGTACGGGCATGAAGGAGTAGTCAAGTTTCTTTTAGAACGGAAAGATGTCCGCACCGTTACATTAGATAGCGATAATCAAACACCGCTGTCAAGGGCTCTCTCTAACGGACATGATCGAGTTGTTAGCATGCTGCTTGAACGGGACAGTGCCAATTCTGATACAACAGATCGCGCTGGTTGGGTATCCCTCCAAGCCTTCTCTGGGCATGGGGGCGATTGTGCGGTGGGTTTGCAATTCAGAGGTGGTGATATTGATACCCATCCCACAGACATTAGTGGCCCACACGCACACCTATCGACACACCCTCATGTGCGGGAACCGGTATCGGACCTCAAAGACTCTCTCTTTAAGTCCGCAGATAGTCTCCTCCCCTTAACTGAGCAGCCCAGGCTGTCTCAACCCCCTCCCAGGCGGCTGCCGAGCTCCTGGTTCCCGCACAGGAAAGCTGGCGCCCAGCCAATCAATTCTCCCACTTCCTGTCGATCGCTATTTAGCCATCGCCTCGTTCGTTTGTCTTTTTGCTTTTCTCGCCTACCTTCTTCGTTCTCCGCTAGCTGAAATATTCCCGCTCTTTAAATAATTGCCGGGTGAAGGGTTGGTGTAGGCATGGCCCCCGTCGATTTAGGCGTTAATAGGCTTTGATTCATGGTGCTTTCTTCTTCCGGTTTTAGCTCATTATTTACTATCCATCTTCTTTTCTCTTTTTCCCTTTCTTTACCCTTTCCCTTCTTGGAGTTCCGGTTAGATTTGGTTCTTATTATATCCTTTCTTGCTGTTCTCGCCCCTATTCTCCTTCAATTTCTGTCTTCAACTTGTCTTTTCCAGAGCGATACTATATAGTACCGTACAGCCCATTACGACGCTCCTGTCATACGTTTGCAAATTGTCGGTTTATCTCCTCCCACTATTTTCCTTAATACCACAAAGTGATCACCGGTTTATTTTGCAATCCATTTATCGTGCTACGATACTACTGCTAGTTCCGCTCTATCACCGGAGGTGCCCCAGTCCGTGAAAAACCCTAGCACCAGCCTTCTGAATATTTATGTTTTCAACACCAGCGAATGGCCATTCTTGTATCGCCAAGAGGGAAAGGATGGGCCTGGCCTGTGGTCCGTTGTGCAATAATAAGTACAGTAATTGCCCCAAATCTGTCTAATTCCGAAATATCACACGACCAGAACAAGACCTAGATTTTGATGCTCTATAATCCTTAACTATCCTACAAGCTATCGCCCTACCTAGGTTTATAGTAACGATGGTAAGAGAATTCCAAAAAGACCAGGGCATGGCTCCAGCGAGCAGGAGATAGGAGATGGATGGAGATTATCCGGATGAGGAAACGGGACAGCTAGGAGAGCACCCATGCTTCGTTGTTGTTTTTTTACTTCTGAGTGCGAGGCTGATATCATCGACCCAGGAGGGCTTATAGATAAATTAATTCGGTACAGAGCACCGTGCTCGGTTCGTGATTTCTCTCGACGAAC
The DNA here is from genome assembly GCF_000151645.1 of Tuber melanosporum. Lineage (NCBI taxonomy): Eukaryota > Fungi > Ascomycota > Pezizomycetes > Pezizales > Tuberaceae > Tuber > Tuber melanosporum. The sequence goes on along the minus strand of NW_003299090.1, from coordinate 35,802 downwards.
ACCCCCCCCCGGAAGCGTGGAAGGAGAAACAAAATAGAAATTTATAGAATAGTGGTTCTAGAGTTGCCCGGCGATTCCTCAGTAATCCTGGACCCCCCGGAATGTGCTTTATGGCCCCAAAAGCAGCAAAACAGCCAACTACTTAGCATGCCCCGTTGGCACCAAAGCCGTTTCTCTTTCTTTCCCGTTTATTAGGCCCCGTAACAAAGACTCAATTGACAGTTTCCAGCCACTACGTAATTTCCCCACCGTTGAGACTAACTTATGCCCCCACTATATTATACGGGTTTGCATGCTCAGCTTTGACCTGAGCCGCCAATTACATACAATTGGAGAGCATAGAGTAAAGCAAGTGGAAATGAAGGGCAGCCTTGAAGTGCACCGGCCCCTTTTAAGATATATACTGTACTCGTACTATTCGCTCTAAGGTGGATAGTTGGACATTCATTCCCAAAACATACGGGGCAGTGGGACAGCCGCTCCCGCGCCGTAATTTGTAACGCGGTTCGTATTTTGGGCCTGTGATATAAATACGAAGTCGGCTTATTTTGCTGGAGGGCAGCAGGGAGTAGGGGGTAACTTGGAGGTTCGATTTTACCAAAAATTCGTGATGAAGATTCACTCTCCAAGTCAGCAGAGACCGACAGCGACCTCACCTCAACGGAGCAGTCTAAACTGTCTCAACTCCCCTCCGCGTCCCCCCTGAGCTTCTGGTACCTTCGCGGGAAAGCTTGGATCTACCTTGAAAACACTCAATAGAACTTCTCTCATTGTCCACTGTAAGTCCTTCGCTCGCCTATACTGAACTCGCCTAGGGAGTTAGGTGTATCCCGGCCATAACACATAACAAATTGCGACGACACCTACTTGAGTATTTCCCTTTTACACTTGCTGCCCGCGTACCGTGCGCGCTCCTCAAATCATCCATGGGTGGAACAGTAATTGTGGCAATTGAGCTGCCTTAGGGAGGTCTGGAGCTACATTTTTAGTCTTGAACGGGAGTTAGTGATGGCTCTGGGTGATAGAGTGGTACGATATAGACCAGCGCCGCCACCATCAACACCTCACTTGGTCGGACCGAAGCCGGTGTCGTTAAAACTACAATGATTCCCCCTCCACAGCCACCCCACAAGCTTCACCAACCTTCCTCATTTACAACACCCCAGGTATTATTGGTGGTCTGGATTTTTGTGGTTTGGTATGTGATGGGTGTTTGCTGGTGCGGTTAGGGAGCGGACATCAGTGGGCTGTAGGGCAGGTTACCGTAACCAGGGTGCATGGGTGAGTAGGTGTATATGATACTTACAGCAGCCTCGGGGTGGGGATCCTGCTGTGAGTACGGTCTGGGGAGTCACGCTGTGTATCGTGTACGATATAGTTGTCTACAAAGCACTGATCGAAGGACCATACCGTATTAGGGGAATAACGTTATATTCGCGTAAACGGGGCGGTATTTGGTGAAAAAAGAAGAATGGAAAGGAAAACAAATATCATACTGCTGTTTTCAGAGAAGTCTTTAGCTCATAGATATACACCTATCCGGGGACCCTGACTGCGAGCAGGCGTAAACCAGTGCCTCAGACGAACCGACGGTCCGGAAGCGAAAGAAACATCCAAAAATCCAGTTGAGGAATAAGTAAGGGGATATTTGGAGCAGCATGATTAGGCTTCCAGACCACAGTTGGACTCGTCTATATACGATAATATTATGATATAATATAAGGAAACTCGCGTCCCACAACGGATTCCCTAACCCTGCCAAAACACAACCATGACGAGGCCAATAGTCCCTGAGTCGAAGGCAATTACCATAATTCCCAGAAAGCCCAGAGGTCACTGTAGCTTCTAAAGCCGTCATGGCAGGCACATTTTGGCATTGAACCCAAACATTAGCCTTGGTGACATCACCAAAGACCGAACTCTCTTCTCTTATCAAGATTGGGAGGCGCTCACAGCCGCTTTCCCACATTTGTCAGATCTCGCTGGGGTCGCTTTGCTGGGAGGTTCCGAGCTGACATCTTTCCCAAGCGGTACCATGCTATACCCGGTTCTCGAGATTCCCTACGATAGGCTGAGTACTGTCAATAAAAACAAAATCTATGCATAATATATCACTCGGTTTACGGGATAAAGATCTTGGGAAGAATTGTGGTGCAATCAGGCTTCTTAATAGGATGTGCAAAGATCCCTGGATTTGCGGAAATTCTGCAAGAAGTTGAACCTCCAATTAGTAATGTTAATGTGTTGAGACAATTTTAGCTATCATACCAATCCGCATCTCGTGAGGGGCCACAATTCCCACTCCTACACGGGACCCATAGTGGGGCAAGTATCCTCAGAAATCTCATGGTAGGGGATAACACCACTATCTGTTTCGATCTCTGGAGACCGCTGGTGAGGGGTGGCAGGTATTAGCTCTTCCCAGAAGCGATCGGAGCATGTGAATGTGGGTGGTCCTTGGCTGGAAGTGTTTGGGGAGGTAGAATGACAAAGCTTGGCCCAGGTTATTAGTTGCGGTCAGTTGGCGGGCTGAGGTCTGAACTCTTCGCATAGGAGCGGGAGTGAATACTAGGCCAATATTATTCCGAAGCAGCAATATCCAGTTCCCCTCTTATTCCGCGTTGCTCATAGTCAGGGAAACCAAGTGTGACGGGAAACCAAGTGACTCAACTTTTTTTTCCTCTCCCAGGATAGGTTTCCATAATACAGGTTATCAACTACACATTACTCAATATTGTTGATATAATTAATTCTCAGTTACAAGATATTATGAACGAAAACCTGCAGTTGAAAATATATGAAGACGAGAGCTGATTGGAAAGAAAATTCAAGAAATATATAATACAGAAAGAAATAGACGGGAGTACGACTGGGAGTCATTGTGAGGATTTAGTTAGTATGGTTCCAGTATTAGCGGAATCACGGCATCCCGCTTCTCGCCGCTCACCGCTCTCAACAAAAGGTAAGAATTCTGGGCTATTATGTTTGCTTTACTACTTTCTTTTCCTTCTACCATTTCACGGAGTCCACATTCGTCGGCTGGTCGCCATATAAGAGCAAAAATCCGTTCCCTGCGGGGATAAGGGAGATGTTATTAGGGAGGCTAGCATTCGCTTAATTTCATTTCGACAAAAATTTAAATATAGGTATATATATCTTTGTCCTTCCCCTCTTGATCCAGGACATGAACCCACTCTTACACACATGCGGCACACAATTACCAGCAGGCCTCTTTTGCGCTTGCTCCCGCTACAAACAACTAGATATTATAAAGCCAGAACCATATGTCGAGACCGGCATTTCGACAGTCTTCCCTCACAGTGGGTTCATCTCACAATGGATCTGGGAGGGTGGAGATCACCCTCGAAAAATACAATTAGGGTACCGGCCACAAGGGCCGTGTTCGGATATTGTGATGTCCTGAGCTCCGCACCATCCCCCAACATTCAAATTCTATAACTCCTGTATTTGCTAGATTTTGGGTCACCGATGAAGTCACTTTGCCATTTGTCCTTCCAATCTCATTCCCGCACAAAGCAATACAAGTATCGTAAAGTCCGGAAACACACTCGGACGTCCACAGTTCCCCCCCCGCCCCCCACTTGGACAAAAGGGGAGAAGGGGGACACAGCGAAAATGTTCTCTCTTTAAGACCTCCGGTGGGTGAATAAATACAAAGAAAAATCCAACAGACCATCCTAGGAGGGCAACTCAGTCGTCCCCCCCCCTGGGATTCTCAACCATTCCAGTTTTTTTCTATAGCTCGTCAATACTTAGGACTGGTGCAAAGATGTAAATTTACTGTGTAATACTGTAGAATAAAGTCTATCACTTGTGCTCGTAGCGGGGAAGAAGCGCCGTAAAAAATAAAAAATAAAAAAACAGGGATTCAAAATTTATATGACAAAAAGGTCCCTGGATATCCGAATGGCCACTTGTATACAAATTCACTACCCCTGTTCACGGGTAACCGTTACTTCTTGCCTACTACGAGTACCCATATCGGTACTGTATGCCTGCGGGCCACCCTCCCCGGACCCGAGCCTGTCTGAGCCCTGGAAAAGGCCGCTTTCCCGCAATCTCGCCCGCGAGTCCTGGAAAAACGCCCCCTGGTCAGTCCGGCCATTCCGGTAGCCAGAGTCGAGTGGGGCTTGGGGGCTTCTAATCGCCATGAAGCCTAGGCGAGTACCAGCCACACAGCAAACCTGAACACTACTAACTAATCTGTAGAGCAATGATGTCGTTGGTGGTGTAAGGATTCGTAGTGATATCTAGGCTCAAATTTGGCGAAGCTGGGAAAAACGGAGAGTTTCGATAACCGAGGGACCAACACAGACCTTAAAACCCGCAGTTCTGGAGAAATGATCTCCGGAAATAATAATATGATAGTATTATTATATTATCACATCTCAGATGTAGCCTCCCAGAAGGTTTTTTCTTTCTTTCTTTCTTTCTTTTTTTGAAACAATTTAAACGAAGACCAGGGAGAAGGAAAGCGTGCTAGAGTGCCGGTGGGTGGTAGGATAGACATTAAACTCTCCCCGACCATCCATGGGGAACAAAAAGTCAGATATAGATTCTCCTGGAGCCTCCAAAACCACGACATCACGAGAAAAGATAAACCTTCAGAAGACGATCATGTCAGTCGAGATACGGTGGGATATTTATTGAAACACCTGCAAGATCCCCGCAACCCTCTCATTCACCTACGAGTCTACCCGGGGCGACTGCGCGCAGAAGCGCACAGTTTAAGCTCAAATAAGGGATTCAGGAGAAATGAAACAACGGCTCTGGCTGTCAGTAGGGTTTTTTGTTCCCCCCGGAGGGGGGGGGTCTTTGATATTCGGAACATTGAGATCTCGGTAAAGGGTTGTACGAGTATCATACAAGGAACCCAGATTTATTGAGATGATTCCTTTTTCTTTCTTTTCGTCTCCTTTCAATTTCTGAAAGTTGACAGCAGGCCGTGGTGGGTCTACACTCACCACCAACACAGCTTCTGTTATACCGTCAACTTTCTTAGCAACTATGTTACATGTACTAGCACGAGTACAGAGCAGGTAGGTCACAGTATGCTACAACCGAGGTAAGAAAAGTGCGAAACCTCCATCATCATTTCTCCAGGCTTGTGGTGGGGTATATTGATCTCGTATTCGCTTGTTATCCTATTAAGGACGAAGTTGAGGATAGTTATACGATAACAATAATTGGGGGGACAACGCCAAGACCAGGGAGTAGAGATGTGTCCATTCAATGAAATGCACTCAGATCTACGTTCGTAGATGAAAGTGCTGTATGATTGCTGACATACCAGTACATGTATCATACTCGAGCGCCGTACTCGTACAGTACGGTAGTCTACCCCTGAGACGACCAACCGATCACTCACCTACCAGCACGAGCACTATCACCATCACCCACGGCCTGCATCAAATGCCAAGATATAAAACGTCCCAGATGAGAGACCAGGATGTCAAACCCCTGTTCACCATCCGTCTTGGCAAAGCAACAAAGTGCGAGAAATCGAAATTACCATCCTTTCGCCAGCAGGGAAATACGTTCCCCAATCAATTCCCACCTCCAATATCCCACCTTCCCCCCCCAATCCCCCCCTCCAAGACACGGCTTCAGGGCCTCCCGGACTAACGATTCTCCTAACTGCTTAGCTGCGTTACAAGTGATTTACCATAAAAAGCGCACTTGCACTCGTTCGCTAGAAAGTACCCCTGCAGTAATTAGCTCTATTCTAATAATTACTGGACATGACTTAATCAGGGTACAAGCAGCAAGTACTAGCACTGAGTACAGTACTCGTACACCGTTCCACACGCAACAAACACCAATCAAGGTGGCGGAAAAAGTAACCATCACTTAACTAAAGCCATCCATCCCGGCCGACAGTCCATCCGACAGGTAAACCAACCGCCACGCCTAAATCCCAAGCAAAAGTTTAATTTCCACAACTTTTTCTTTCTTTTCTCTCTTCCACCGAGTACCGTTTGCTGGCTGGCCTGCTACTTGTAGCTTCGTGCCCATCGGGTATGTACCCCGTACGGATGAAGGCCCAACCGTGTACCCGCTCCCCTCCGATCCCCTACGGGGTCCATTCTGTGAGGGGGATATAAACCGATACTTTGCCCCTCCTTTTGTCTCCTCATCCCCAACAGGCATCAAGAAGGAAAGGAAGGAAGGAAGGAAGGAAGGAAAAGGAGGGTAATCGTCAACCAACGCGTCAACATCTTTCCTTTTACCAACAAAATGAAACTCACGATCTTTGCCCTCTTGTCTATTGCCTCCACCCTCGTTTCCGCTAGCGGTGGGCTCGCGTTGAGAGCTGGGAATTGTCCAGCTGCTGCGTCCAAGATTTGTGGGAGCGGGGCTGGTGGATTGAAGGATTGTTGTCCACAGGGCACGATCTGTACTGTTGTTGGGCGGAAGACTTACTGTTGTTTTCCTGGTAGGGTTTTCCCCCTTACTCTACCATTTCCCATCTCGTGGAGTCGTCTTTTTTTTTCCTTCTTCTCCAGGCGAGCCAGGCCGTTAATCATATTCAGGAGATGAAATGTGTTCTCAGGGCCGCATAACCACATGCGCAGTATCCAGTTGGGGCACAAATTCGACAGGATATTGTACTCCTCCTTCTTCTCCCCCTTCTACCGGTAGTACTGTTACAAATGTATGATTCTTCCTACATACCTACCCACCTGCCCATCGGCCGATGGCTAATCCCTCGCAGACTACCGCGGCCCCAACAAGCACTAGAACCGGCTACACCACTATAACAGCTATGCCAACGACGACGGGAATAGTAACGGACTCGGCACCGATACCGAATATCACAATGACAGGCGCCGCTGCAGGGCCCCCGGATTTCCACCGGGGTGTGAGCATTGGAGGCTGGCTTGGCGCTCTAGTGTTGGGGTATCTGGCTCTGTAAGCAGGGACGGGCTGGGTGAATGTGAATGAATGCATGGAGGATTTTAATTTGAGTCAATAGAGCTGTTACTATTACTTTTTACTTTACCTCCATACTCGAGCACATCTCCAGGGCCGCTGAAAGCTTGAAAATTCTGTGCCGTGCCCGTCAACTTCCGAGTTGAGGGTTAATAAGCCACTCTTCGCTAATGACTAAAATTTCGCGGATGTGCACAAATGTCACACTTCAGACCAAAGCCTAGACATGTGATCACACCCACGTTCACAATGGCTGAGGAATGCTGAGGGTGCCCTCCTTAGTCATCCATGCCTTAGAGACTGACAGGGGCGACACTATAATATATTATTATCACGGCTAAGGAGACAATTAATTATATCATCTAATTTGCGACTCCTTCCAAACTCGGTCGTTGTGAGATGAGAGATGCTGGTGCCCACAGATTTTGGAAGGAGAGCGGATGGGGGGAAAGTGACCCGTCGAGTGATTATATGTGTTGACTGAGACCAACGCGAGTGGGCCGTGGAAGAGTTGGGCGGGAAGTGGCTTACCGGTTGTTTGTATGATAGGGGGAGGGAGGGGGTCAAACAAGCATATAATAAAAGGGATTGGGGAGACTCGATATTTATTTCCGTCAAGATTTGGTGACAATCTTACGCCACCTGCCCTCCTAACACACACAAGTCCCTCCTCGATCGCCCCGAGACCACGTATTACTACTGTACGAGTACGGGTAGAGAGGGTTATCCTTTTCGATAGATGTATTGCATCGAAGGCCCGGCACACCCGATTCGTCAATTACACTTCCTCAAGATTGCCAGAGACAAGATGCAATGGACTGCCGGTGTGCTATGATACGATGGTGTACTGTACTGTACGAGTAGACCTCCTCTCGGGCCGTGATTCCTTTCATGCAATGTACAGTACAGTACCGCTTGCGCAGAAAGAGAGCAGTGGCGCGAAGACGGTTACACGTAGAGAAATATACTGTTTTGTTATATTTGCATACGGCAGCGGATATCAAACGAGGTGCTTTTTACCCCCGAGCGGAAAACAATCAATGCTCACTCACCGGTCCCGTCGCTCCGCTCCGCTCCCATCCCATCTCCCCACGCTGCGGGAATACTTGTACGGTACAGACGCCACATCTAACCGTACTACCCAAGTACTTCCAACAGGTAATTTCGAGTAAAAGTACCGGTATGGTATGTTAGAAGCCAACTCACGGTACGGTAGAAGAAACGCTCCGACCAGTTCATACTTGAACGCAACTTGACGAGGATTGGCCCCGGTCTGCCATGAAATAAATTTACCTGTACGAGTACTCGTACTGATCGATCGACGATTATTTCATTGCGCACACACACCCCCGTTTTTTCCCCTTCCTTTCCTTTCCTTTTCTTTCCTTTCTTTTTTCGTGGAATGGCGTTGCGCCACAATCCCTCCCTACTCGTCTCGTACACATCCATGGAGGTAGCCACTATTCATGAGACCATCGAGCAATAGTCTAATGAAGGGCTGTACGAGTACAGTACTGTACCTCAGGATAGAACTCCGTCTCTAAAAATGTCCCCTCCTTCAACCCGCTTGCTGTGCCATGCCATGCCATTTCGGCCGAGTGAGGGCTGCGGTATTTTTCATCCCTAGAGTTACATGCTGGCGTGCATTCAGCTACGAGAATGATTGTGCTTGTATCATACGCGCACGTGTAGTGTGCGGTACAGTACCGAACTAATTGGTCAAAAACAAAGTGTGCCTCAATTTACTCGTAGGCCAGCGAGATTTTGCGAGAAAGTTTCCCGAGAGAAAGAGAGAATCAGGTTCTGACCATCATTTGGTGCGGCGTCTCACTCCAAAGTTTTCACCCACCGGTAGTCGAGAGAGAGAGTTTCCAGTGTTCTAGAGGGTTGCTCTGGCTCGACTACTGGGCTGCTCTTCATTTGACCACTATAGCGCTATTTCTAGTTTAACCAGTTTATGAACGCGAGTACAAGTACTATACGCGAGTACGCTGCAATCACCGTTAAGTTAATCTAAAGTCGGGGTGCCTGCCTCTCCCACGTTATTCGTACCTCGGGATATGGTGGATCCATGCCAGTGAGGCGTTGGTCTTATCCTTATCCCTATCCCTACAGGTCTTAACTCAGGCATCACCCGGATCACCTTGCAACAGATAAATTAATCCCCGAGAGACGGCAAAAACACTCGGGCCAGATGCTCTCCTTTGTTCTTAGGACAAAGGAATGTCGTACCAGGGAATGTATAATGGTATAATTCAGGTATAAACCGTGCTATCTAGAGTCTATATAATGAACCAGGAGCTCGACGACAGATCTATATCATATCCTTGACGATTTTATTCCCCGGGTCTGAAGGTGCCGCCAAGGAGGAGTGCGGGCTCGTTGACGTTGTTGTGTGCATAACTGGTGGGTAGGTGGTCAGTTTTACCATGCATTGAGAATAGAGGGGGTGAAGGAGCATACGTAAGTGTGGCAATTCCACCAGGCTCAAGAACCATAGTCAAGGGAAAATCCAACGAGAATCCAAGCCAGCGCTTCGTGAAGGCCCTCAAATAGTGACCATGAGAAACCTAACGACCACCACCGCCAGGTTAGCCAGAGCCCACTAACCAATAGACGAAAAACCAACAATCAAGATGTCCACGTCCCCCCTCCCCGCCTCTATCCCACCTCCCTGAATACCACGGATCTCCTTAATAATCTCATCAATCCTCGCTTCAATCCCCTTGGGACTCTCCCCCTTCCCAATCCCAAACCCATCCACCGAGTCCTCGCACCCATCCTTCCAAATACTAAACCCCTCAACAACCAACCCTCTCCTCCTCCGGTCCGCCAGTATCTCCTTCGGCCTCAAGCCCTCATACCGTCCATAGCCCCATTCCCTCACCCGCTCGTCGAAAATCACCTCCGTAGCCCGGGTATCCGGAATGAGCAATTCGGCCGTGCGCCGCGCGCGGATCCGCGGGGAGATGTATATTTTCGTAAGGTTTGCGGGGTCGATGTGCTTCGAGGGGCCGATTAGGGCGGCGGAGGAGAGGGTAACTTGGGTTTCGCCGTGGGGGGTTAATGGTATCTCGCTTACGCCGGTGTGCTGGCCGGTTAGGGTCCAGGCGGTTTCGCCGTGGCGGGCAAGGAAGAGGCGAGGGGTTGGCATTGGGGATGGTGGGGTATCGGTGATGAAGCAATGCGGTGGAAGTTCAACGGGGGACGGGTTAGACTATGGCTTTCGATGATTTGAGTGGTTGGGGTTGCGTTGGCAGGAGGTGGGAGGGTTAGGGTTCTTGGGAGGGGTAAGTCTAGACGTCCCTTCGTATCCTATCGTACCGGTCGATATCACACCTTTTTCGAGCACATGGACTACTAGCAATAGCGCCGCTAACCTGCAATGTGCGGGGGGACAGCCTACAATCGCCTAAGGGCCCGTTTGGTTGATGGATTTCTCCATGCGTTGCGGCCCCTAGATGTTGCACGTAAAACCCGAGACGACCTCCAATCCATGGATATGAAAAATACTCTAGTAGCGGTACTGCACAAGTAGACTACCGTGCGACCGTCTGCTGTTTGGTTGTGAAATCTATTAGAAAAATAATTATCCCTAACTTTAGAGGTAATTTTTCACATGGATTCAGAGGACTCAAGCACAACACCACCAAATTACCCGCTTTTCAAGCACTGAGTTGCATGAATCAGGACCGGCCAATTTCACCGTCGCAGCCAAAAATCTTCCCCTTGTTTAGCGTCCTGAGGAAAAACAATCCATGGGTTGAAAATCTATGGGGAATATTCCATAGAATCTCAATCCGTGGATCGGCTGCAACAAGTAATCAGTAATCCAAGCAGGCCTAGTGTTGCGAAAAATTATTGGCTGGGTCATAGTGAAGATTAATGGCTTTTCCTATTTATCGTTGGATGTTCGTGTCGGGATATCCACCTTTGTACCAGGTGTATGGAAAGTGAAGAGATGGGGAAGAGTTAGCCAATGCTTGGCGCCAGATGCGGGCGGTGCAACCTTGGCCGATTTTTGGGCGAGTTGGGATCTGGGGAACTGCCGTAGCCTCATCTTTTGAAAGTTGGATGAGTCAAAAGCCAGCCTTATGATTTCTTACTCCCCAACACCTTATATTCCCCTCTATGCAATATGTTCTCCTGTAGGCTTCCTTACACGAACAAACCCCGCCATCCTGGAACACGAGGCTCGAGATTATTGAGCGGCTTCATCTTCAGGTAGTTGTTTAGACACGATTCGAGGTACACTTTAGCATACCACACAACTTCCCTCCTCCATTCCTCGCTTCACGAAGCCACAATGACTACCACCCTCTTCCCAACAACCTACCCAACCGGCAAATTCATCCTCGCCGCCTCAACCTGCACCTACCACATCCCCACCTCCTCCATCGTACTGGTGCACAAGCACCACTCCCCCTCAACCCCACGCACCTCCTGGGACTGGTTCCTCCCCCGCGGCCGCAAAGACATAAACGAGTCCATCCATGCCACCGCCATCCGCGAGACGAGCGAAGAATCCGGGTACACCCCCACGCTGCTCGCAACATCGCACAACACGCTACAGCCCGGCTCCGACGAGGAGCACGCAGAAGCATTCCACATGCAATTGATCCCGTACTTCAAACGCGCCGGGGTGTGCATGTATGTTGCGTTTTATTACCTGGCCACCATTGCGGACGTGGTGCGTGCGGAGGATTACGGCGACGGGTTCGATGGCCGGCACGAGGCTGGGTACGAGAGTGAGGTTGTGAAGATTGAGGAGGCAGTGGAGGTGCTGAGCGGGGGGAAGTATGTACTTAGGGACGGTGAGGTGTATGACATTGTCGAGAAGAGGATGGTGGGGGTGGACGGGGTTGTTGACAGGTTTTTTGAAGTGGGTGTTGTGGTCAGAGGGTGGAGGGAGGTCCAGAAGCATTTTGCGAAGGCCGGGGGGCAGGGGGTGCAGTTAGGAGACCACATTTAAAGACGTTAGCTTAGACTAGGGTAAAGGGGGTATGTCTTGATCATTATAACGATTTCTCCATCAATTGGAGACATGCGAGGCACCTAGTGCGGTTGGAATTAGGTAGTCTTAATATCCGATATCTATAATCCGGGCTCACCACTTGCAGTAATAATTCTCCCAAAAATATGATTCCGTGAGATGTATAAGTGGATTGTGGATGGTTGATGAGTAAAATACGGCGGACGGCCCTGTGATACGCGTCCCGAAAGGACCCCATCTACTCGAGTAGCCAGCTCGTCCCCGGCCGAAGCTCTTTCCGATTAACCACGAACTCGGCTCTCCTTTCCCCCCCCCCGACGACAAAGCTCCAATTAGCCACTAGGGAACCATACTACGGGCCACGCCCAGCCTACACTCCCTCAAACAGTCGACCAGTGTGTGAGCGAAAAGTTCAAAGCTGCAAAGCATCCCTATCGGAGCATACCGGTAGCGTGTTTTCGGGATTCAGCACGCCGGACCACATGCCGCAAATCACGGTTGGGTAGCGTGTAGTAATCATGTGCGGTCACTCGTAAAGATGACCATTGGCCACGGTTCCGTAGTGCCAAAGGCGGGTCCTGGGGAGATCCCTGGGTGGGTCCGCCAACTACGAGAGTTCGGGTCGTAAAGACCTGTTAGCAAATTTTAAAGGGTCGGAATTGACCTTATAATATAACTTACTCGTACAGTACACGCCAAGTGCTCCGAATAATATACCGATACGATGCAGGAGCTACGGTATTCGATTGGCGAAATGATGTCCGGGTCTTGCGATCCGAAAAGTGCTGTATTATCGAGTAGATGAGCGAATAATGAACACTGGAAGATACCGGTGCCAGAGCCGGATTACAGACATAGCGGGAATATTCGATAGCCCACAGAGCAACCGGCCTCAGTGACCACAAACCCCACCGTGTCGCACCCCTTTCCTCGCATTATCACACATTCTATCATCGTCATCGCCCGATGACACCCCCGAACCCTCGGTTAAGCCGCATCACACCACAAACCCAAGACCTTCCGCCGCGGGAAAAGCCGAACGAGCCATACCAATCCCCCGCAAATTCGTCCTTGCGGGGTTGTGGGGCCCATCATCGCGCCGGTACAAGTACCCTACGATACCAGCTCTCGCACGTCAATACCAAGATAACCGGTAATCCACAATGGCAAAAATCTACCGCCCAAACGACGCTTCGCTTTCACCGCTATCCTCAAAGACAATACTGTTCGCAGGATACGGAAACCAATCACGCTCCCAGGCTCTCAATCTCCGTGACACGTTCGCCTCAAACCCCGACGTCTCCGCGCCAAAGATATTAATCGCCAACCGCACGGATTCGTATCACGAGACTGCGATCGCGGATGGGTTTTCGGTGACCAGCTTCGCGGAGGGGGCGAAAGAGGCGGATGTGGTGTTCCTGCTTGTGCCGGATCAGGTTGCGCCTGCCCTATACAATTCAGAGATAGGGCCCAACCTGAGGACGGGTGCGTTGGTGGTCGTAGCGAGTGGGTTTAACGTCTTTTATAAAAGGTTGGAGGTTGAGGGTGTTGATGTTGGCATGGTTGCGCCGAGGATGATTGGTGCGGGTGTTAGGAGTAGGTTCCTGGAAGGGGGAGGGTTTCCGTGCTTTGTTTCTGTAGAGAATGTATGGTACTTCTTTCACTGTTGTTACCCCTTAACTTTGAAAAAGTGGGGCTAATAAGGGGTGCGATAGAATTTCAGTGGAAGGGCGCTGGAAATGATCTTGTCCCTTGCCTTGGGGATAGGAGGGTTAACGGCTGGTGCTGTCGAGTGCTCTGCTCGCGACGAGACGCTCATGGACCTATTCGCTGAGCAAGCGGTCTGGCCGAGTATTATCGTCGCATTTAGAGAGGCGTATTCCACTGTTCTCCACCATTCCGCTCCCCCTCCCCCTCCCCCTTCACCTCCCGCTTCGGCTAACCGTCATAGTTGAAAAAACTCGGCTGCTCCGACGAAGCGCTAGTTCACGAACTCTGGCTGAGCAAAGAGCCCGCAGAAGTATTCGAGAAATGCGCGGAGGACGGCTTCATCGCGCAACTAAAGTACCATAGCACCGTCAGTCAGTACGGCCAACTCAGCACCAGTCTAGGCATGGACGCTACCAAATTGCAAGAATTCTTCAAGAACGTTGCAGGTGCGTTGGGCATTTTTAGACGGGCAACCCACTGATTTTTGGTGGCGGTGACTTACGATTACCTGCATGAGTTTACTTGAGCAGAGAAGCGAATTCTGGGCGGTGAGTTTACGAAGGAGTTTATCGACATTGATAAGGAGGGGGGCGGAAATGGGTTCGTTTTTCTTTCCCTCCCTTCCATCATACCTGGGGTGCTATACTTTGGGCGAAAAGGCGCTTCTAACGAAACTCATGACGGATAGGATGGAGAGAAAGCTGGGAGGGTTATACGCAGCAGCGTCGACTTCGGAGCTGGCGGTTGGCGAGAAAAAGGTCAGGGAGAGAATGGGATTGGACAAAGTTTGATTAAAGCTTAATCTTCGCTGCCACGCCGAGCAAATTTATGAGTCAACAAATTCGATGCCATCCACTCATATCCGCTTACCGTGCCACATCGTAGCTTTGTGGCACTGTAACCCGACTCGTGATACCTTCTGATGTGAGTTTAAATTTACCAATGTAACGCTATTATAATAATGCGATGCACTGTGGCCATGAATCCTACCGTACGAGTACTGGAGTAAAGCACCCGCAACTATGGCACAGCCCCCGAGTGATCACCCGTGTTAATAGAAATACAAGTAGTATTGTTAGTGGCAATCTGATTCAGTGGAGAGGTGTGCCGCGGCCAATCACAACGCATCTCATGCCATCCCATACTGTAGATGATGACAGGGATTAACTTGGCCATCGATTGGGGAACCCTGACTTCACCCTCACACGGAGCCATGCACACACTTGTCGAAAGGATGAAACAGACTTGGCCAGGGCATGGTTATAAATTTTTTAGGATTCGGATTCGCGAATGGTATGATACCGCACTAATCCGACATCGATGATCCTCAATAATCGCAAAAAGTAAGAGAGAAAGGCTTGAAATTATTTGTCGTGCTTTTTTTCCCCTTTCCACGACCTTGTTTATTCGCCCCTTCAGAGTCTTGCAAAAACAGTGGGTGGGCATCTCATTCAACCAGTCAACCCCTGACATATATAGCGTTTTAATACATTCCAAGAAACCCAAGCGACAAATGCGGTCCCAACAAGCGAATAAGCTTAAACAATGGCGTAGTCCGGGGATATGTATTGGTCGAGAACAAGGGGTTTAATCTCAGCCCCGATTGCCTTTCTCTTCCCAATCATGCACTCGCTTGGTCACACAAAACACACACACACACCCTGTGCCTGAAAGATGAATGGAACGGGCGTAACGGGTTGGGTTTTACCTTTTTTTTTTTTTTTGGTCGGGTTTCCGCTTTATCCCGTTTTAGCTTTAGTGTGACTGGCTCTTGATTGAGCACGGTGCTATTGGCATCGTGGGTATATCTCTCCTTATTCCCCCCTGATATTCCGGGTCTTTTGAGCGTTTTCGGTTTCCTTTCAAACTACGACACGTTCTTTACTGTGTGATACTTGTACAGTACCCGCATTCACGATGCTCGCCTCGTCATCCTCTCTCCTTGTCTTGTTGACCCTCATTACCTCTTCCCTCACGGGCACTAGGGCGGAGCCAGTCCGTGCAAAACGCCTCCTGTTTCCCCGTCAGAACAGCTCGTTCGGAGGATGGGGTCTGAGGATGATCAACTGCCCCGCGGAAACTCAGAAATGCACTGGCAATAGTGGTTGTTGTCCGAAGGATATGGTCTGCGTAACGAGCAGTCTTATGGGAGCGTTGGCTTGCTGTCCTACGAGTATGCCTCCCTCCCTCCCCCCCTCCCTTCCTCGCACTCTCTGCCCTTCGGATCGGGAGGAAGGAGAGCGGGTAGGTTTGTCGGTGACTGACTTGGGAAACAGAGGAATCCTGCGCGGAGGTGATAAAGACACTCCCCGTCTGTCCGGACCCGAGCTGGACGCTCTGGCAGAACGAGGACCAGGAACCGTTCTGTTGTCTGCCCGGTCAATTCGGGTATCAGACCGCACCCGGCACGTTCGGCCCCGGGTCCAGTTGTGCCGACCCCGGGATGCCGGTTGCGGCGAGTTTGTTAGCTAAGAGTGTTTGTACCCCCTACGGTCTACCTTGCCCCTGAGAATCAGAACCTGACATGCGGTGGACGAAATAGTTGGCCCCCGCTCAAGGCAGCGGTTCAGCAACCGCCACCGGAACCGCCCGCAGCGGCGCAACGACCACGCGAGGCCGCTCACCAGCAACCGCCACCCCAGGCTCTTCGGAAGTGGACTCCGCCGGCGCCGCCAGCGAGACGGGGGGAGGGAACTCGTCACCGTCCACACCAACAGATTCTAGCAATACCGCCAATTCCGGACTATCCACCGGAGCCATCGCGGGAATCGGTGCTGGCGCGGCCATCGTCGGAATCGCCTTGATTGGGGGTGGGATTTGGTGGGGCTTCAAGAAGGGGCAACAGAAGGGGAGGGAGGGGAAGGTTGTTGTCGAGAACTTTGTGCCTGCACCGGAGTACACTGTTGGTGGGCATGGTGGTGGCGGTGGAGCTCCGGGCACTAGAGGGGTTATGGGTGTTGGTGCGCATGAGAAGCCCGCCGGGATGACGCAGGCTGCGGAGGTGTATGGTACGGCTGGGAGGAGGGTAGAGATGCAGGCTTGATCTTGACATCAACTCCTCCTTTTGATTTTTCCTTTCTATTTTGGTTCTTTACTTATTTATTTAGTGGCTTTACCTTATGGCTATGGGGAGATGTGTGTGTGTAACGTAGCGTTGAGAGCGGTTGAACGAGTGATCCTTGATGACTCCTTATATTTATACCATAACTAAATACAGTAATCAGAGATATTGGATGAAGTCCCCAGCCAGGTATCATATCTAGTCAAAGATGGCAAAAGCACACGTGACAACACCAGTCTCCTTACAGTCCTGTAAAATCAACCCGATATCTCTTTGCATCGGCAATCAACCCCTAACATGAATTGGCCAAAGGAAACGCCCCGTAACAAACCTACCTACCCACAGACACATTGACCGGATAAACGCCTTACAAGAATATACAGTACTAGTACACACACCCCGACGCCACTCCACCGAAAGCGTAGGCACCAGGCAAAGAGGAAAACACCACGCATGAATCCCCCGCCCTCATCCGCGCACTCCGGTCCATGAGCCATGGAACATACACGGCATCAACCAGGTGCCGGATGACAAATTCCCATGCAAAAGTGCTGCACTCATCCCGAGAATCTCGACCGCATGTTGGATGGGTGGGGAATTCCTGGTATCGTGCTATACTCGACGCTTCTCGGGGCTGTGCATAACCTACTGGCGCTACTGTACTATATAGCTCTTCCGAATCCCGATTCGATCCGATCCGCTCTCCTCTCCACAGGCTTTGCGCGGGATCGAAACATTCATACCGCGAACTCGGATATGAGTACTATATTCCGAACCCCACCCGGCCGATATCATAGTTCAGTTAAGGTTTTCAAACCCCCCCTACACCGGGATTTACCCGGAGCTCCTGCCCTTGCCCTCATCAGCGAGCGAGTGCGCACAATTATTCACAATCTCTTCGTAAAGCGCTAGAGCGTCTGCGCCAATTTCTTCTCCGAGGTTTGAGTGCTGTAGAGTCTGGCGGTTCGGGCTGAACTCGACGTTTTTCATTTTCATTTTTTTTTTCACAAAAGCTACGGTGTTTGCTGGAACTGGTGCTCATCTTGGTATCATAGAAACTGCCGTGTTGTGGGGCGGGGGAGTGGGGGACTTGACTGGATGGAACTCTTGTGTGATTGCCGGTCCGGAGTTGGGAATGCAGAGCTTGTTTGGTAGTGGCGGGAGGACCTCGGGGTGGGTGGGGGGTTATCCACTGGGTCTATAGCGTCTATGGAAAACTCGTGTTTTTAAGGGTTAGCGGGGGGGAGTAGCGGTATGTGAACGTCGGTGTTTATCCCATTGCACTGATGTGTATAGAATTGTGCTCTGGCAGGATACTTACGGAGCCACAGTTTAACGTTTCCCGGTGAAATACCGGTCCTCTTTCGTACTGGGTTCGTGGAGGGAGGGATGGATTCACGGAATGGTGGATTCGTGAGTGTGGCTTTTGATCACTGGGTGTGTCGGGGTGTAGTGGGGGTGTTGGGATCTTGCCCGCTGGCGATTGCTACAGTGCGGTACCGTAAGGTAATATAAGTGCTTACAAGGCCATCTCTTTAGATATCGAGGAAGAGGTGTTGATATACCGTACTCGTTGTCGCTCGGCAGGGAAATTGTTCCCTAGAGACCTTTGAAATACGGGGGGGCAAACCAGAAAGTGAACTCATCAAAGTAGGGTAACAAAAAAAATGCCTGTTACTGATCCCTCCTGTTCATCACCCGTCGGTTCCATGACCCCCTTGAAGACTCTGCCATCTGCCTACTTTCTCCCAAACCACTTCAAAACCCCCTTGGCCTTCCCTTCCTTTTCCTTCTTCTCCACCTCCACCTCCTTCACCTCTTCCACGTTTTCCCTCTCCTCCTTTGCTCGATAATCCTTCCTCGCACTCCCTTCCCACTTGGAATTCAAATCTCTGCGGTCAATCGCATTCGCAGGTCCCCCAACCGCCAGCACCTTCCCCTCCTTGCCAAACCCCCAGCTGCCCCTTCCGACCTCCATGTTTCTAACACGAGCCTTGCGGTCGCAAACCCGAAACAAAAGCCCAGCGGGAACACTTGCCAACTTTCCCACCATCCCCTCACACGCTTCCAAGCCTCTGTTAACCATCTCCGGCCCAAGCACAAACTTCATACCAACCTGCTCGTAATCCACCGCCGCGCCGCACATGATATCTCGACAACTCTGGTACGCTCTTCGGGCCGGGCCGAGGTCGCCAAAGTGGAGGTGTAGCGCCCCGAGCTGGTATTGTGCGACGGCGAGGTAGGGATCTATCGACGTGGCAGTGCGCAGGGAGGAGAGGGCTTCCCGTGGAGATGAAAGAAGGAGGTGGATTGCCGCAATATTGAAGTGGATTGTTGCGCAGGGGTGGGGGAAGAGAGCTAGATGCTCATTGTAGAGGTTTTGGGATGTTATGAGGTCGTAGGCGTCAAAGTGGGATTCCGCGAGGACAAGAAGGTTGAGAGAGGAGCGGGTTGGTGCTAATTGCTGGGGAAGTGGAGGTGAAGGAGTGGTGGAAGTTGAGGGGAAGTGAGGGTGTTTAATGTCGGTCATTTGATTTTGATCCTTATAATGCTTTGGGTGAGTGGAGAGGGTGGGTTTATGTGGTGAGGTAGAGGTTTTTTTTTTCGGTGTGGTGTTGTAGAGAAGTCTGATAGAGATCTCGGTGGTTACGTTTTGGGAATGATGTACTCAAATAGCATGTATCATACTATGAGAAGCTTCTATTAGGGTCACGCGCTCCTTTGAACCTATACTACCCAAAAGTCTACGGTCCCCAATAATCCCGAACTAAATAAGCACAATAACCTGCCATTCCAGCCAAAACTCCCTGGGAAGCGAGGGATCCTATGACCCGACCTCTCCCCCAGGTGCCCTTCCTCATAAACCCAAACTTACTATCAAACAATTAGCCCCCCGGTTGCCCCGTCACCGTTCTCAACCCCACACCCACAGGAAAAACTCACATCTGCGATACCTTTCCCACAAACAATGCCCCCAGGGCATAATTCACCAACCTTCGATTCCCCGCATTCAACTCCGCAAGCGCAGCGAGGATCATAGCCATTGGCACCGTCTCAAGGTAATTCCCCAAACACCTTCCTGCCGAGAATAGCGGGTCAGGGTTCTGCGGATCCTCACCGCGAGATATCTCGGTCTTTCCGAACTCTGTCTTTCCCAGTTCGGTTTTATTCATCGCCCCGAGTTCGTTCTGGCTCACGGCGACGTGGTCGCTAACGTATGTTTTTGTGCTGTGACGGACCAGCGCGACTCGTGTGGAGAGGAGGAATAGGTACGCACCAAATGGGAGGGTCTAGGCAGCTGTCGCGGCTGGAGAGGTCTGCTTTAGCTTTTGCTTAAAAGTATAGGGAGGGGGAGACTACGCGTCTGTGACAGGCGTACGGGGATGAGGCCAATTGTGTGCGCGTGGGATGCCATTGGGGATTGAGGTGGGCGGAAAGGGGATGGGTAAATGAGGGGAGAGAATTCTAGGGCGTTGGGCGCATATATGTGGTTTTCATACTGGTTTCCGTACAAATGAAGTTGAGCGCTGAGAATTGATATTGTCTCATGATTACCGGTGATGGACTGGGGTCACTACTATTCTTCCAAAAGTGGTTAGCGTCGTTAGAACTTGTGCTTTGCTCGTAGAATTCCATACTAAAATAAATTTTAGTATTATAGACTAGCCGTATGATACCCTACAGATTTGGATATCGTAGCGCAACTTGGGGTTCATTTGGGTAGTTGAGAATTCTTAAGCCGCAATAATGTCAAGCACTTCTGCGTGTTCGCAAGTGAAATCGCACATGTGCCCAACAGCCATTTTTGAAGACGTCACTAGCGCGGTAGAGAAGAGCCGCCTTGTCGGGAGACCCGGGGGACGGGGTTGTGGAGGGTGGGGTGGGCGGAGGTGGAGCTTGATATTGATGAGCCGGGAGCTCCACACACTATGTTCTGGAGAGGACGGTTGAGTATAAGAGTTAAGTCGACATTACAGCACCGTACAGCGGAGGAGTCTTGTGCATGGTGCAGGGCTTTAGCTGGGATATGCAAGCTGGACGAAATGAAATGCAGGACCACAATCAGCAGGAGAAGATGATCGAAAGCGAAAGCCTCAACCTGGATATTATACAAGCGCCGCCCCTCTGGAATGTTGCGACGGACGCCTTAGCCTCTGAAGGGGTGGGGGGGGGGGTTCCCCGGGGCTAGCTCTGGGCGAATTTCTTAGCCAGCAACTCTCCCTGGTTATGCGGGAGGGATGATAACATTAGGGAGGAGGAGGTTTCTTCTGCGCTCTTGGAGTTTTTCGAGAGGTGATGAGGGTATGCTGTCGGCAGTTTTGAGAGTCGGCGGAGGGGTGTATTCTGAGTTGGGCTTTTTTTATTTTATTTGGCCCATAGTGTAATCTCGATTATTTCGTGAACATCTTCAGGTCTTCGAAGGTGTTTATTTATATGACTAACTCCGCTTCATACTAATACTGACCATTCGTGATACAAACTTGGGCATGGCCCACAGAACCCGGATAAGAGGGGGAAACAGGGCTCTAGGATTGTAGGTGATGTTTTTTTGCGATATTCCTCCCTTATTTGTCGACCTCTTTTGTGTTTTGCCAAAATCATCATGTTAGTGATCAAGTTATCGCTCTGTCTTCTGCCGGCCTCGTCTGTTGTGGACGCAACGCACGGGGTGCTGTAGAATATCATACTCGATTTGACCACTGACCGGAAATGTCACTGGAAGGCACCATGGGTGTTTTTCCCGACACCCCCTCCCATGTTTAGTGCCTGAGCACGACTCCCGCTCTGTCATTTGACAGTGGTTCCGATTTTTCGGTTGGCGAAGGGAGGAAATGCTTCCGTAGATACTATACCGGTAACAAGTTGTTAGGGTGATAACTAGGATACGATACAGGTTGGTTCATTTTCTGCCGGGATATGCAGGCGTATAAACCCTAAACCGCGCGCGCCTCTGACTAGGAAGCTCCAATATTTCACCTCCGGGGTACGATAAGCGTAAAAGCTGCCCTAAAAAAAGTTGATAAAGGCGCTGGGTTAGGCGAGTGCTCTCAATATGCAAGCTACCGAAAACTACTCGTAGAGTACAGTACAAAGTGGACAATCTTTTGTCGGCTAAAAATTTACCTCACATTCGGGTAGTGGAGAACGGGGAACAAGCAGTAGCCATTGACACGAAATCCCGCGGGGCAACCATGTTTTATCCACTTCGTCCATCTTTCGGTGCGAAGTGGTAGGGGAAATCGAAAGTCTTATATAGTTGGTAGCCTGGTTGGGAGGGGGGGTAGTTCCTTTACAGAGAATTTTCTGGAGTTAAAAGATATATCATAATAGGTCGGATTTCGAATGGCGAATTGAACGCAGTCTGTTATTGTAGAAAGCGCCAGTTGGGATTAGGGTTCTGCTGGTTACACATACTCGTAGTGAGTTCAGGTCTTACACTGAAAAGGATGAAGCCAAGCGTTTAAAAATAACTTGAAATGGCGCCGCTCACTGGATTCGGCTCTAGTGTGATACTGTACTGTACCTACAAGTAAGTACTCGTAGGGGGCGGATAGTTGTCGCGTTGGATTTTCTCGCTGCGGTGCTGTTTGGGCAGATGCTCCAAGGAGGGCATTATGATGGACGAAAAGCTGGTTGGGTGACTGCCAAAATAGAGACAGGGAGATGGAGTGATTGTCTGCAGTGAGGTTAATATCCAACTACTCATATCTGCCCCTTTCCCCTTTTTCTTTTCCTACACTACTGGTACTGGGACAAATAATGTTGTGCATCGAGGTGTACTAGTACTTGTATCGAGCCAACTCCCGGCTTTAGCTCGGCTCAAAGTATATCTTGAATTTGCCTTGGAAGTGTATGATAAACCTTCTAGGCGATTGATTGTGTTTGGCCTGCTAGAGCTTTACAAGTAGTTGAATGATTTGGGATTATGGTGGCGATTAGAGAGTATCAAATTTGTTTTTGTGAATTCCGTGGATCGGATCGGCGGATCTGGTGGAGCAGCGGGGAGTTTTGTAGTGTGGTAGCTCGGACTGAAAGCACTGTCTCCCGAAGATGAGAGATACGATAGTGGCCTTGAAAAGTACAGGACATAAACTTGATAACGTAAATCTCCCGACCCATAGAAGACATCCAGGTCTATCACATGTTCTGGGATTAAAGTAACCCATGACTAGCAACCCCATCGGCCGGCCATTCTGTTCCTCCCCCGGTTTTTTTTCTTCCCTAGGCATCGTATTATATTTTCCGTAAAATGAAATAATTGAGCGTACTGTACATATCCAGTCAGGTCTCAGAGCATGGTAGCCCCTCTACCAGTGATAGAGGAGTCTGATGAATTCGCCTTGCTAAGTATTTTAGAGGGCAACGATTAAAGCAAATGAAATACGCCTTCGATCGGGAGGGGGCGACTTTTGGGAGGAGTGTGGAATTCCGTTTGTTCCCATCCGCTTGTCTAACTAAACGGTAGAAGACAGGAGTATTTTTTCTAAATAAATCAAGGCAAAAAACGTCCACACATATCCGCTACTGGACGTGCCTCCCATTCCCCTGCACCCGCAAGAATGGAGGAAAAGACATCATTCACAAAGACTCCCACGGTTCATAGCCTTCGTGCAGTCTCCTTGACTTTCCTGCTTTTGACCTTGTTTCCTGCGGCAGATGCATTCATCCAAGGAATATCTCCGAAACATTTGTCCAAACGATGAAATAGCTACCTGAGCATGCCGAGTAGCCTCCGTGATTTCTAGCGAACTATGGGGTCATCAGGTTCTATATTTTTGGATCTTCCTTATCGTACAATTCTCAGCAATTGAATGACCTTCCATAATCCCCTGGAGCCCTCGCGTTAACTCCGGGTCACCAGGCGTTGGAATGAAGCTTATCAGCGAAGGAGGTGTCAGATTTCAAATTGAAGGTTGTCACAGGAATCAGGATTTTTGTCCTCGACCAATTTTAACACTCGTAGCAATACAGATGGAAGCTGCCGCCCCGGGTGGTGGGTTAGCAGAAATGAGAGTTGGATGGTGGTGCACCACCTCCTGCCCCCACATGGTCCGAGTGAACCTTTTCAATACCATGCTCTTGGCGAAAAAACCTTCCGGATACCATTGACCGAGAAATATACTAGCATGGAAAAGGTGAAACCTTCGCACAGAACCACATCGGTCTGACCTCGCTTAATAGTAGTATGTTCTTGGTGATTTTTTGGGCCAAGAATCCTAAGAAAATTGCTAAAAAAAAAATTTAGAAAAATATTAGCAGGTCTCAAGTAGTTCTGGATTTTTTATAAGATTTTTTACAATATTTTTGGATTGTTTGAGGGGTAAAAGGACTGGGGAACTCTGTGCTAGAGTGAATATTTTGTTGATCGTTGCAATGTGAAACCTTGTGATGGTATGCTTTTGCCAAGAATAGTATTATAAAGGTACCCCCCCCGTTTTCCATGGTATTTGAAAGGTTTTCTCTGTGCTGGCAACTCCCATGCAAAGTGCCAAACTCGGGGGGGTCTAGGGCGGTCAAACGTGAGGATTCCTATGCGGGATGAATAATTGGATTATCGGTATCCGAGCATTTGAGGTAAGAGCAGAAAAGCGCATACTCGAGTGTGCATGCAGATGCGGCCAAGAAGACATGGGTGAATTGATTTGACAGAAATTTTGTCTGCGGGAATGGGGTAAAAAATATCGTATCTCCGTTTACCACGACGATTAAGGCTACAAGTATGTTCTCATCTTAGCTTTTCAGTGTTTCCTGACCCACAACCTCATTCCTTGGGCGGTCTGAAACAGTAAATTCATTGCCAGGCAGGCTGACTCTCTCCTGTGGTTATTCGAACTCTGTGAACTGCTGCCAATACTTAAGCTCACCAAGAGTGCTGGGTCGTTTGGGCATCGGAGATGCCGAAAATTAGATTTCCTCGCCAAGTCTAGCTAAATTACTCCCTGTATTGTATTGTCTTGGCGAACCTGGTAATGTATTGTATCATACTGTTTTAAGACAGTGGATGGTAGCCCTGCCGTTGAGAGCATGGTTACAAAGAGAGGTAGGCTGGGCAGGCAGCTCGTCAGGGAATTCAGCACTGGGGTCAAGGAAGAGGTTTTCGGGTGCCCTGTTTCGGATGGATCTGACAGATTTGTTGGGGTGGGGCAAGGTTAGGCGCGCCGCAAGTCATTGAGCTGAAAAAACTTGCATAAAGTGCATTCAGCCCCCGGGCTGAATGCCTCCACTCGAGCATTTGGGTCTTCTGAAATTTGCAGGCACTTCAGAAAGGGAGTGTCCTGGAACGTCAAGAAACTCGGACTCCCCATCCTGCAAAGGCGATAGTACCTCTGCTTGTGCTCGAGTATTGACAGTATTTGAGGAACTTGAGCTTCCCAGAATTAAAAATTATATTCTGCATGGCTGTGTGGAATGCCAAGGTGTGGAAATTGATCTTTGGGGTGCGAAGATGTACCAGTACTCTAATCGAGTATGATTCTGTCCTGGGGCGGTATCTGCCGGCCGGTTGGAAGGTTAGCTTCAGCGGGTTTCATATAACTTATTTGTAGCCGACCACAGGGCATCGCCGAGTCGGCATACATCCATACAGTATTAGGCCCAAGAGGCAAGCTAACTCCACACCTCCGTATACCATACTTGTACCCCGCAGTACCGTACATCTTGGAAGTACCACTAGCAGGTGCAGATACAGCATCAATGACTGGTTGGGATTGGTAGCTCTATTGTGACGCACACAAATCGGTTTGGGGCCTTGAAAGAGGGTAGTTTCTAACCGATCTGACCCTTCAGTTTCTTCTATGCTTCCTCACCCTGCTGAAAACTATCTCTACTTGTGCCAAGAAACATATCTGACTCCCACGACGACAAAACACGAGTTCTCGCACCTCAAGGACCCGTCCCTAAGATGAGCAATCCAGAATTAAGCATCCCTTTGTAAGTCATTTCTTCACCCCAATGGTATTCCCCGAGATTGTCGCATTTGCTGGCTGTTCAAATCGTTGATGCAACCACCCTTCTAGGTCGGCAGCCACCACCAGTGTTCAAGGCGACTTTAGCAACAATCGTGGTTCTCATAATAGACTCAACTCTGATAACATCACAAACATTCACTATGGCGGCGCGAACTTGTCCTCGGGCTATCCCGAAATTTTGCAATGCCTATACACGTCTGGATACCAGTCTCATAAAGACCAGGTTCGACAGCCAGTTGGTGGAACGTGCATTTGGGTTACAGAAAACCCAAAGTATAAGGAGTGGTTGGGGAAAACAACACCCAGTCTCCTCTGGCTATCGGCGGACCCAGGATGCGGGAAATCCGTTATCGCTTCATTCCTCGTGGACCATCTGAAAAGCGGAACGGGTGCCATCGTTTGCTATTTTTTCTTTAAGGACGGCAATGAAGAACAGAGAAGGGCAACATTTGCTCTTTGCGCAATCCTACATCAGCTTTTTTCGCAGAGAAAATATCTCTATAAATATGCTGTAGAAGCGTTGAGGGCAAAAGGGAAGAAATTTACGGAGGAGGTGGACACATTGTGGAATATCCTTGTTACGGCGGTGGCTTCGGGGGGGTGCGGCGAAGTAATTTGTGTGGTGGATGGCCTGGATGAGTGCGAGGATGTGACTCTTTCTCAGCTTATCCGTCGCATCTCCCTTCTCCCTGAATCGCAGACCTCTGATATTCCTTTGAAATTTCTGGTCACAAGCCGCCCGTACTATAGAATCGAGAGAGATCTTGGCTCACCCCCACGGACGATCCGATTGAGGGGGGAGGATGAGATCAGCGCCATTACGACTGACGTTCTTCTTGTTATAAACGATGGGATTAGGGGCCTAGAGTCATTTTGGGGACAACCTGGGGAGCTTGGATATTTGAGAAATCTACTCGAATCCTCCGCCGATCGGACATTCCTCTGGGTTTCTCTTGTTCTCGAGGTTTTGAAGGATAGTGTGGACCAGTCGCGGGAGGTGCTTAGCGGCATTGTCTCCAATGCTCCGCGCGATCTACCGGAACTATATACCAAGATCCTGGATAAAAACACAGAGCCCGACACAGCACGACGAATCCTACATATAGTGGTAGCAGCAGCAAGGCCTCTAACACTCCAGGAAATGCATATCGCATTCAAAATTAGGCCAGACCACAAAACAAGCAAGGACATCGGGGATCTTCCGGGTGGATTTGATAGGACAGTGAAAAATTTGTGCGGGTTTTTCGTGCGAGTTGTTGATTCGAAGGTCCACCTCGTTCACCAGACCGCGAGGGAGTTCTTGATTAAGGGACGATTATCGGGTCAAGGAAACTGGCAGTACACCCTGTGTTCCGAAGAGTCTAACTTTATATTGGCTAACATATGCATCTCATATCTATTACTGGACGACTTTGAAACCGACCCATTAGCGATAAATTCTCCATATAGGGGGAGAGACTCTGAATATGCTGCTTATGTACGGAAACATGGCTTTCTGGATTACGCCGCGAGCAATTGGGCAGGCCATTTCCGGGAATCGGGGACGCAGCAGATGGAGTTATTCGAGATCACGCGGCAGATTTGTAAAGGTGGATCAAGAAGATTTCTGACCTGGCTTAAGGTGTACTGGGGAACAAACCGACGGTATCGTCCATTTCCTAGTGGTTTTACGCATTTGATGAGCGCCACGTGGCTAGGGCAGCAGACAGTAGTTGAGCGATTATTGGATGACGGCGGGGATATGAATGCTCGATCCAAACAATA
The DNA here is from genome assembly GCF_000151645.1 of Tuber melanosporum. Classification (NCBI taxonomy): domain Eukaryota; kingdom Fungi; phylum Ascomycota; class Pezizomycetes; order Pezizales; family Tuberaceae; genus Tuber; species Tuber melanosporum. The sequence continues at coordinate 8,351 of NW_003299090.1, read as the reverse complement.
CGGCACGGCAGTGAACGTAGCAGCACTCCAGAAAGATGAGATTATAACCAGAATGCTGGTTGAGAGGAACATCAAAGCCTATATACGGGGGAAAGAGTACAACATCTTGCAGGTACGTAGGGCTCCGGGCTTGGACTATCTAGTGCACGACTGATAAAAAATTTGCGTTGTCTTTTAGACGGTGTGTCAGTTTAGAGCTATTAGAGGGAGATAGAGCTGATTCAGAACCTGTGTCGCATTGCAGAAGGTAAGCAGAAGTCCCTTATCTTGATGCCTTACATCGGTGTATTTCTGATGCCAGAGATTTGGGGGATACAGAGAGTAAGTGAGCTGTGCTGGGGATGTTGGGCAACCGCCACGGCTAACCCTGGATTCCCTCGGAGCGTAGAGCGTAAGTTAGAATTTCGAATATTATGGAATAAGAGAATAAGGTGGGCTGACTTGCGGGGAGATATAGGAGGTAGGAGACTTAGTAAACAGCGCAATTGAAGAAACCGATGCCTAATTGTGGGATGCGGAGGTGCCACAGCTTGTACGTTACTGTGCCAAGAGGATTTGTGGGACCGGGGAAAGGCTGACGATAGCTCGTGGGGTATGGCAGGAGGTAAGTGGATAAGGTTAACAATAATTCTGGAAGGAGAGAATTGCTGACCTTCCGCTCGCTGGGAGCCGTAGGAGGTAAATGAATGGAATCAACCGTGACTCGGGGAAGGGGGGGATTGCTGACCTGTGGCTTGCCGAACGTTGCAGATTGTTAGGGAGCAAAACAAGCCAGATTCTGAGTTGGGAAGGTTGCTGACCTCAGGAATGCTGAGCGCTGTAGATTGTGGGTGAACACAAGCAACTGTGATTCGGGGAGATGGGAAAATGCTGACCTTTGCTGGGATGGGTGTTTCAGAATGTAAGTAGGAGCAGCCATAGTTCTGGGATGAGAGAATTGTTGACATCTGACTCTATCGTATGACAGCCGGTACGCTAACAGGATCACCCATAGTTCTGGTACGAGACAATTGCTGACCTCTAGCTCCCGGAGTGCTGTAGCGAGTAAGTGGGCAGATCGGCGGCGGATTGGGGACGAGAGAATTTCTGACCTTTGGTTGTTGGATTGTTGTAGGGTGTAAGTAGAGAGGTTAGGCCGCGATTTTGGGGCGACGGCGGTTACTGACCTCTGGTCCTTGGTGCTTTATAGCTTGTAAGTGAACAGGATACCACATTTCTGGGATAAGGTAGTTTCTAACCTCAGGCTCATTGAGCGATGCAGTTGGTAAGTCAACAGGAACGGTCATGGGCCTGGGGCAGGAAGATCGCTGACATCAGGTTCGCCGTGGGTCATAGCTTGTGAGTGAATAGAGTCGGTGGCAATTCTGGGACTGGACAATTGCTGACCGGAGTCTCCCGGAGTGTTGTAGCGAGTAAGTGAAGAGGATCAAGCATGGGTCGGGGGGGAGAAAATTACTGACATCTGGCACCCTTACTGTTGTAGGGTGTATGTAAAGGGTTCAGCCACCCATCTTGCACGAGGGGAATTTCTGACCTCTTGCTTTCTGAGCGACATAGGGTGTAGGTCAAGAGGATTAGCAGCTGTTTGGCAGGAGACGATTACTGACTTCTGACTCTCGGAGGCTTATAGTCGGTAAGTGGAGATGACCTTCGGCTCTGGCACGGGACAATTTCTGACCTCTGGCTCTCTGGGTGCTTTAGGGTGTAAGCGAAGAGCATGAGCCCCGCTTTAGGGACAAGGCAGTTGCTGATATCTGGTTTACTGTTTGTTGTAGGAGGTACGTGGACATGTCCATCGTTAGTTTTGGCATCGGGCTAGGGGCAAGTACTGAAATCTTGCTCTGATTGTTGTAGCCGGTGGGTGGGGGTGACATCCTAGGGTTCCGTGACGGGATAATCGCTGACCTCTGGCTCGCTGCCTGTTGTAGGGAGTACGTGGACATGACCGGTCCCAGTTCTGTGGCTGGGCAATTACTAATATCTAAGCTCTCTGAGTGCTGTAGTGGGTAAGTGGATATCATTATAAACTACGATTCTAGTGGTGGGGGTAATTGCTGGCACCTAGCTCACTGAGTGTTGTAGGCGGTAAGCGGACCTAATCACTAAATCACTATGGTTCTGGAACGGGGCAATTACTGACACCAAGCTCTCGGAGTGTTGTAGTTTGTAAGTGAACCTGACCCATTATGGTTCTGGGAAGGGGCAATTACTGATATCTAGATCTCCGAGTGTTGTAGCCGGTAAGTAAACCTGATCCATTATGGTTCTTGAACGGGGCAATTACTGATATCTGGCGCTCCGAGTGCTGTAGTTGGTAAGTGAACCTGATTCCTTATGGTGATGGAACGGGGCAATTGCTGACACCAAGCTCTCCGAGTGTTGTAGTTTGTAAGTGAATCCGATCACTATGGTTCTGGAACGGGGCAATTACTGACACTAAGCTCTCTGAGTGTTGTAGCGGGCAAGTGAACCTGATCCAATATGGTTCTGGAACGAGGAAATTACTGACATCTAGTTCTCCGGGTGTTGTAGCGGGCAAGTGAACCTGATCCATTATGGTTTTGGAACGAGGCAATTACTGACATCTATCTCTCCGAGTGTTGTAGCGGGTAAGTGAATCTGATGAAATGTGGTTCTGGAACGGGGTGATTACTGACACCAAGCTCTCCGAGTGCTGTAGCCGGCAAGTGAACCTGATCCATTATGGTTCTGGGACGGGGCAATTACTGACATCTATCTCTCCGAGTGTTATAGGCGGTAAGTGAATCTGATCCAATATGGTTCTGGGCCGGGGCAATTACTGACCTCTAGCTCTCCGAGTGTTGAAGCGGGTAAGTGAATCTGATGAAATGTGGTTCTGGAACGGGGTGATTACTGACACCAAGCTCTCCGAGTGTTGTAGCTGGTAAGTGAACCTGATCCATTATGGTTCTTGAACGGGGCAATTACTGACATCTAGCTCTCCGAGTATTGTAGGCGGTAAGTGAATCTAATCACTATGGTTCTGGAAAGGGGCAATTCCTGACACCAAGCTCTCCGAGTGTTGTAGTTTGTAAGTAAACCTGATCCATTATGGTGATGGAACGGGGCAATTACTGACACCAAGCTATCCGAGTGTTGTAGTTGGTAAGTTAACCTGATTCCTTATGGTTCCGGAACGGGGCAATTACTGACATCTATCTCTCCGAGTGTTGTAGGCGGTAAGTGAATCTGATCCAATATGGTTCTGGGACGGGGCAATTACTGACATCTATCTCTCCGAGTGTTGTAGGCGGTAAGTGAATCTAATCACTATGGTTCTGGAAGGGGGCAATTCCTGACACCAAGCTCTCCGAGTGTTGCAGGAGGTAAGTGAACCTGATCCATTGTGGTTCTGGAAAGGGGCAATTACTGACATCTAGCTCTCCGAGTGTTGCAGGATGTAAGCGAACCTGATCCATTGTGGTTCTGGAAAGGGGCAATTACTGACATCTAGCTCTCCGAGTGTTGTAGTTGGTAAGTGAACCTGATTCCTTATGGTTCTGGAACGGGGCAATTACTGACACCAAGCTCTCCGAGTGTTGTAGTTTGTAAGTGAACCTGATCCATTATAGTTCTTGAACGGAGCAATTACTGATATCTAGCTCTCCGAGTGTTGCAGGAGGTAAGCGAATCTAATCACTATGGTTCTGGACCGGGGCAATTACTGACATCTAGCTCTCCGATTGTTGTAGCCGGTAAGTGAACCTAATTACTATGGTTCTGGAACGGGGCTATTACTGACGCCAAACTCTCCGAGTGCTGTAGCGGGTGGGTGAACCCAATAAATTACGGTTCCAGAGCAGGGAAATTACTGACACCTGGCCCTCTGAGAGTTGTAGTCGGTAAGTGGACATGACCAACTACGTTTCCTGAGCATGGTAGTTACTGACCTCTGGTTTTATAACCTTGTAGCGTGTAAGTGAACATGGTCAACTACACTTTAGGGCGCGATAATTGCTGATGTCTGAATCGCTCATTGTGTTAGATTGTAAGTGAATTGATGGAGCCATAGTTATGGCGTGAGACAATCGCTGACCTCCGGCGATTGTAGGTCGTGAGTGAATGGGATAAAATCCAGTTCTAGGAAGCTGCGCTTGCTGACTACCGGCTCGTGGAGTCTGGCAGAATGTAATTGAACACGATTACTCACGCTTCTGGGATGAGATACTTGCTTACCTCTTGGCTGTTGTGTCCTATAGGCTGTAAGTGAGCGGGACAAGCGGCGGGTCCTCGTTGGAGAGAATTACTGACCTCTGTCCCCCCTTACTGCGATAGTGGGTAATTGAGCAGGATCAATCATCGTTTTAGAACAAGGCGATTGCTGACCTCTGGTTCACGGAGTCTTGTAGAATGTAAGTGAACGTGACCAAGCATGCTTCTGGGACGAGACATTTGCTCACCTCTGGCTCATGGAGTCTTGTAGAATGTAACAGGACAACATTAACCATGTTTTATGACAAGGAAATTGCTGACCTCCTGGTGGCTGGGTGCTGTAGCGGGTACGTGAATAGGATGAAATACTGTTCCCGGACGGGGAAATTACTTATCTCCGACTCTCTATGCCTTATAGATTGTTAGTACACATGGCCAATTACCGTCCTGGGGCGAGGTGGTTGCTGACCTCTGTGCCTAATTTCGCAGATTGTAAGTCAATATGGTAGAGCAAACGTGACGAGGACGGGGAATCTGCTCACCATTGGCGTTCTGAATGTTGCAGGAAGTATGTTAAAATGAAGAACCACGTTTATGGGACGAGATGTTGGCTCACTACTGGCTGCTTGGCTTTGCAGGAGGTGAGTGAATATGCGGGACCCCGGTTCTGGGGGGGTGACAATTGCTAACTCGGGCAATTGGAGTGCTGTAGGATGTAAGTGGCTAGGATCAATCGGTTTCTTGGGCAGGCATTGCTTACCTCCGGCTCCCTGAGTCTTGCAGGAAGTGAGTGGATATGCCGAATCCCGATTCTAGGGGGAGACAATTGCTAACCCCGGTTCTCTGTGTTTCTCTGTGTCTAATAGGAGGTAAGTAGGCTTTATCCGTCACGATTCCGGGACAAGACAATTGCTTACCATCTGCTCGAGGTCTTGTAGGAGGTAAGTTAGTTGAGCCAACTACCGTTTTGTCGTGTGGCAATTATTCACCTTTAGTTTTTCGAGTGTTCTAGTGTGTAAGTTGAAAGGGTCAAGCACGGTTCTGGGACGAGACAATTGCTGACACTCGGCTCCCGGAGCCTTCAAGTGTGTAAGTGGGCAGGTTCAAAAACAATTTTTGGGCGTGACAGCTGATGGCCCTGGCTTGTTGGGCGTTGTAGAGGGTAAGTTAACAGAATCAACCACTGTTCTGGGACGAGGCAATTGCTGACATCTAACTCTCGGAGAGCTGTAGGAGGTGGGTGAACCCGATCAAACATGGTTCGTGTACAGGACAATTTCTGACTGGCTTGCTGCGTATTGTAGATTGTAAGTAAATATAATCAGCCCTGGCTCTGGGACTGGACAATTTCTGACTTTAGGCTCTCTAACTGTTCTAGGAAGTAAGTGGATACAATCAACCGCTGTTCTTTAACGGGACAATCGCTCATCAGTTGTTCGCCGTGTATTGTAGAGGGTAAGGGAGCTTGGTCAATTGCTGCTCTGGTGCTAGGAAACTGTTGACGTCTGCCCCCGTGAGTTTCTTAGGAGGTAAGTGAACAGTGCCAACCACGGCGATTCGACGAATTATATACTTATATCCGGCTCCTTGTCTTGTCTAGGTGGTAAGTGAACTTGCAATTCCTTAGTCGTTTATTGCTTCTACTGAACTCATATTTCTGCCGTAATGTTACAGATCGTATGTAGCCGATAGTTATAATATCCTCCAAACGCGGCCATATCCCGACTAATCTCCGGTTTGGGTTTCTGCACAGGAGGTAAGCATTGCGAATTACCATATCACACCTCTTGGGAAATCTAACTTATCACTGCTTCCCAATCTTAGTTTGTATGAGAACCCCTGTTCCTACCCTCGTGGGACTTAGCTGACACTTGATGCCATTTTCAGCTTGTTAGTGCACATCTGACTCAGTTATCCTACTTCCCCCACTAACACACCGGCTACTTTACACCCATTTTGGCAACATAGAAGGTGAGTAATTCGGTTTCACAACTAATATCCCTCGGAGCATAGGATATCTGTTGACCATTCTCATAGGATGTGAGTTCCAATTTACGGTCCCGCGAGTTATTATTGATCACGAGGCAGTTTTGCATCCCGGATACACCCGACCAGCGTATGCCCGACCCACGCTCGCCAGGGCTGGTCACGCTAGCGCAAAGCATTCAGAGACTACCGACACCGGAGCCGCAAACCTCTGATCCGCGCACACAACGCGCCCCGGGACCACCTACGCCCGGACAAAGCACGCATGGGCCGCGGGGACCCAACCCACAAACCGCAGACCCCCACATACCGGAGTCACTCACGCACCGACCGTGCCCGTTGTGTTGGCTCATCTGCTGCTGCTGCGGTCGTGGTTCTCGCCGCTAAATGGACAGTCTGCGAGCGGTGAGTATCTCTTTCTTTTTTTGTGACTTCTGAAATCTCTTACTAAATTTCTATCAGTCTCAGAGTCCGTAGTTGATCAATGATTGGAAACCGGTCGTTCACTAGTTCTGCAGGCTATATAGGCCATGGTGTTGTAACACATCATCGTAGTGTTATTTGCCATCGGGGTCTGTTTTTGGCGGGGGGGTATGATAGCGGTATTAGGATATAGGAATTTGTGGGAGTTGGCTGCAGGTGGCTTGTGATGTTCTGTATTCGTATCTTCATCATTATCTCCGAAATATCTTAAACTTCCGCAGCCACAGCATAGTCACCAATGCCTAAAGTGAATAAGCGAAAGTGTTTTTCTTGATGAGCTTAGTCGGCACACCAACACAGACACCGGTAGTACCGGTAGATCAGCGGGGTGGTAGTTTTATTATGGATTTGGCAACCACAATGTCTTCCAAATCTAGGAGAACAAAGGCAAGTCACTGTGAGCCAGCAGATATGAAAAGAGATATGCTACCAGCCTTTCTCAGAACGCCCCAGCAAATTTCAGTGGCTGTCCAATCGGGTAACTATCCCTATTCCGAGTAAACTGTAGTACGGAATTTACTTAACCATAACAGAGAAAAGCACTCATGTACTAAGTCATAGGTTAAAGATTTCGCTTATTCGGACCTTCAAGTCTCACAAGTGTGGCGGGTCATATCATACCTCCACCTTGCCTTGAAGAATTACTCTGGAACTCCGTATCTGACCTCGGATACATGGGTGTGTGGGCTGTCAGTGTAATCAATGTGAAAAGGTGGTATGCTTGCTACTACTAGTGGAGAGCGTATGGAAGTTGCGAAACTCTATATCTCTAATTCTATGAAGGCTTCCACGCACCCAATTTATGATTTATTTTTGGTTCTCAAAAACCCGGACGCCAGCTATTACTGTACAGTACATGCAGGTGAACAGTGTCAGTCATGGGAGCAGAAGCTGCGATCAGCAATACCACGTGATCACCAAGACCTTCGCTTGGTCGCTTTATAAGGGATGTCGTTCGGTCGAATGCTGTGGCCGATAAGGTGATAGCAACAGTCAAATGGAAGACTGATGGTGCGTAGGGAAATTTGGCGGTCGAAGAAAGCACACTGGTGGTGCACACGTCGACCTCGTGTTCTAAAGGAACTGTGTGTGGAGAAGATCGTTCAATTCGATGTGCATGCTCCAGAAAAACTCAGAGAGAAAGGGAGGATCCCAGCACTGTTAAATACAAGTTGTGGTGGCCAAGTCCACCACTGTGTGTTAACTAAAACAGCTTTCCTGCGGCATCGGACCTGCTGTGCTTCAACCTAATACTTATATCATCCCACGATGGGATTACTCCATCGTTAGGTACCTTCATAGAACGGGTGCAGCAAATCGGTACATACTGTGGGCTTGAAATGCCGTTAGTTCTGGACACTAGCATGACTGAGAAGACTAATCGAGAAAAATTGGCAACCAGGATCAAGTGACAGAGAGTTGCCACTACCCGCGCATGGACTTGCCTATCCCCATTCTGATCTGTTTTTCCCAAGCGGAATTGCCTCCGTATGTCAGTATTGTGCTAGGGATTTAATAGCAGGTTACCCAACTATTTCGCTGTCACTCGTAGTCGGTAAAACCTGGGGTGACAAATTAAAGTGTGGCGTCCTACTTGCCTCTTTTTTTTAATTGAGATACGCCCACACAACACTAGTCTAGTTATAACTCACATATTCCTGCTTCACTAGAGGTTACCCACCCTTGCGCAAAGATGCTCTTTACTAACC